>NW_026937414.1:0-7946 GCF_032062105.1 Saccostrea cuccullata | reverse complement strand
ATCTGATAATGGAAATCAATACTATAAAGATAGCAAGTTTTGACTCCAATTGCTGATGAATTTCTGAATTTTCCATTAAAATATTGACATTATTTTTTTTTTTTTTTTTTTTTTTTTTTTTTTTTTTTTTTTTTTTTTTTTTTTTTTTTTTTTTTTTTTTTTTTTTTTTTTTTTTTTTTTTTTTTTTTTTTTTTTTTTTTTTTTTTTTTTTTTTTTTTTTTTTTTTTTTTTTTTTTTTTTTTTTTTTTTTTTTTTTTTTTTTTTTTTTTTTTTTTTTTTTTTTTTTTTTTTTTTTTTTTTTTTTTTTTTTTTTTTTTTTTTTTTTTTTTTTTTTTTTTTTTTTTTTTTTTTTTTTTTTTTTTTTTTTTTTTTTTTTTTTTGATGAGGAAAAAAATAGACGTCCAGAAGGTTCATTTGTGAACTACAGTAGAAATTTACCCGATTCTGCGTGTGATAAATTAAATTGTTTAAGCCCTCGATATATTCTTTAGAGACTAAATGGGAAATTCCCATTTCCAGTACTTTAGATTCCGAACCTCCCATGAATTTGAAATCAGGAAAGGATCACTATCTGGATTTATCTCAACTATTTCAAATGGTATTAAATTTACAAGACATGGAAGTAACGACTGGGACACACTTCAGTCCGATAATATCTACATTCCATGTTTAGGAAATCATGTCATCTAATGAGGCCCGGAGGTAATCCTTAAAAGCTTTCTGGGAAATTATTGTCTTCCACAAACTTAAAGACACAGAGGGCCTGTCTGTGGAAGATACGCAGACACATGGACAAGTGTTAACTTGGTATCAAAATAAAACCTTTAATGTAACTCGGTAAGGTCCAGGGACCATTAACCAACCCACCACAGCGTTACGCAATTCTAAAAACGAAGGATTCCAAAACACAAGCATTGTGACTAAGAAAATCAGTTTGTGGATCTTTACATTTGGATTTGTTTCACAAGATCATTTCCCAAGAGTGTCGTTTGCGATTTAACGAGCTAACCTTCTACATGATGATCAAAGGAGAGTACAGGAAAAGTGAAAATTTGAGTATTTTGTGGGTAGAAAAGTCAAACCCACAGCAGTCATGAGAATACCATTAATAGATTGAAACCCACAGAGCAAATATCCCTTGAGAAGAGTGGAAGTAAAACCTTTACCATCCCCATAGGGACCCAGTCTAGATTACATCATCTGTTTCAGGTCAGATGCCTAACTTCTTTTAGGCTTTGTGGAGAATGGGCCTTTAACGGAGATAAAACTAAAAATCCCTTTCATTTCCAAAACTTTGGGATCAAGAAATTAGATGTAGTATCAAGGAGGACCATGAACTGTTGTTTGACCATTTCAACGACGATTTATATCTAGATCTATCTCAGTCTGTATCAGCTTGGAAATTAGGAGAATGATTGGGTTTCTGGACATACCCTAGAACGAGTATTAAAAGCGGTACATCTATGAGGGTGGGATTTCACTAAAGATAAGAAGCGCAATTGGATACATTCTTTACATCAATAGAAACGAATCTGAAGAGTAAAGTGCATTTACAACAATCCTCGCACTATCAATTTGTGGTGTATGCAGAATTCGATAACTTATTAGAAATTAACAACAGAGAGAAGTGAGCATTGATTACTAAAAAATGGATAGGAAATTGAGAGAGTCTTATCCAGAGATCTAAGAGTTCTTTCGCGGAGGTTGTATCCTGTAGATTTATTACCGGATCAATTAAGACCGTGGAGAAAAGCTGTGTGGTCAATACGGATCCTCAATATTGACCTGGAGAACATTGTGTGTCTTATGTAGCAATCCCGTGGTGAATATTTCGATTTATGGATTTCCTCCCTTACAAAAAGAAATTCAAGATTTTATCCAGCGTCATGCTCAGCAATTGGATTTATAATCCGTATCGCTATAAGACTGGCAATACCGATGTGTGTGGACAATATTGGTGTATTATTTACATCAAAGAGACATGGAGATGGATAAAGATAAATTTACCTTATTACAAAAATAATCTACGAACCTATGGAGGGGGATGCCGAAGCTCCTCAAACAAAATAATAAATAGCTCAAAACCCTGGATTCTGGAACCAAGAATGAATATTTACCCCTGCATCTAGCCTAATCCAACTATCTCAAATGTCCACAACTTTTACAGGCACAGCCATTAATTGGACTTTCATTATTAAGAGTCAAGAAGAAGAAGAGATAATATGTTTCTGAGCAACCCAAGATGATTTCTTCGTATTCAGATTTGATTCTTCAAAAGGAAAGATATCCTGGACAGGAGAACTGCATCAGATTCAGGGGATTCATTCAAATGAAGGGAACCAGAAGGGCACTGACTACTGTAACTTCATATCACTGCGGACTTCTGCGATGTCTCACAAGATTTTATAATTGAAAGTATGTTTTACAAGCAAGGAGGCGACTATGACAACAACAACACAATAAAACAAGATTTCAAATTTTTTTTTATTATTCAGGTAAATCTACAATCTCTTGGAACTAATTCTTTGTTTCTCACATCAGGTTTTAGAACTCCATATTCTTCATAGTCACCTTGTCTATGAAAGGTTCTTTCCAATTCTGGGGTGCTGTAAGACATCTCAAAACAGGTTAATTTATGAATCTTTCTGTACATGTATCTCCCTTGAACTCTGTTTTTCATTTGAATGAATATAAACCTCTCACATGATATAAGTTTTCCAGTTTCTGGATATATTGCCTTTTCTTTTTGTAAGATCAAGTATTGATAATCACTTCCAATGATTTGATCTACATCTTCCTGTCTGCACCCAGTTAAATTAAATATCCAATTATTGGCTATTCTACCTCTGTCTTGTTTTAAGTAAGCAATATATCCATTGCCTGTATTTTCTTTCTGTTTGTTTTGATAATGAGCCTTAATATCCTCCAAGAGTTTGTTGTTTGGTCTTATGTTTTCTTTTTCCTCCTCCTGAGGTTTATATTCTACAGGATGTTCTTCCATCAAGGGAGGTGGTATAAATACTGCAGGATGTTCTACCATCAAGGGAGGTGGTATGATATCTTTTCCTCCCTCCTGTATAAGTAACCATTCAGTTTCCTTTAATCTAGTGTTCTGACTCATTTCTTTACTGGAGGTGTTACCCATAATGAAGCCAGTCCACAACTGAGGTGTGTTTTGTACCATGTTTACTATTTATACCTTTTTTAAAATTGTATCAATTTTTACCAATCTTTAAAAATCCCTCAACACTTTTTTGTTTTGGTGTTTTGAAAAAAGAAATCTATGGTTAAAGGGAGATAACCTATTTTTTAAAAATGACAAAAAACCCACAATTTTTTTTTTCTTTTATTGAGATCTAACAATAAATAACAGTTCAAATCTTTTTTTTTTTTTTTATTCACATCTTGACCAGCTCACATTCTTTAAGAACTGTTTCTTCCTAGCTTCTCTAGCTGCAATAGCTTCAGGTTTCTTCCAAGCTCCTATCTCCCATTCTATCCAATCTCTGGGCTCCAATTCCTTATTTCTCTCCTCCGGTTTCAGAACACCATATTCTTCATAGTCACCTCCTTGCTTGTAAAACATACTTTCCAATTCTGGAGTACTGTGAGACATGGCAAAATCAGCAGTGATATGAAGTCTGCACATAGTCAGTCCTCCTTCTGGTTCCTTCATTTGAATGAATCCCCTGATCTGATGCAGTTCTCCTGTCCAGGGATGTCTTTCCTTTTGTATAATCAAATACTGGAAACCGAAGAAGAAATCATCTTGGTTGCTCAGAAACATGTCTATATCTTCTTCGTCTTTAGGCTCTTTAATGGTGAAAGTCCAATTAATGGCTGTCCTGTAAAATCTGTCTGGACATTTGGGATCATTGATAGGCTCATCCAGGGGTAAATATTCATTCTTTGGTTCCGGATCCAAGGTTTTCAACTCCTTTCTTCTTTGTTGAGGAGCGTTGTGATCCGGTTCCGTCATTCTCTTTTGATGAATAAATTTATCTTTATCCATCTCCTGTCTTCTAAGAATTGTTTGCCAAACTGTCGTTTACTCAACCACATGCCCCACCAACTGAAAAAAAAAAAAAATAGTTGTTGAATCTTTTATTCTATTGTCATCTTTTTATATCTATTGCATCAATGAAATAGCATCAAAAAAAATTGTGGTTGCATCATCTTTTTGATATCTATTGCATTTTTTTATGTCTCATACCCTGTTGCATACTGAAAACACTAACACATAAATAATAATAAGAACACAGTTTTTTTTTTTTTCATTTTTATTAACAACAAACAACCAACAAACAACAAACAACTCATTTACAATACATTTTGATAAAAAATTGTCCATGACCCTGTAGTGGATCATGATAAGTGTTTTGAGATAAAACGAAAGCCGTACTCTGGTCAAAGGGGAATAGCCACTCGTCGGTTTTCTTTCTTTTCTTGTCTCTTTGATGTAAATAATACACGCAATATTTTCCACACACATCGGTATTCCAGTCTTGATAGCGATACGGATTATAAATCCATTGTTGAAATGGATAAAAATCTTGAATTTCTTTTTTGAAAGAGGAAAGAAATAAAATTGTATTCCACCACGGGATTGCTCACATATAGACACACCCAATGTTCTCCAGGTATCTTGAGGATCCGTATTGACCACGACACTTTTTCTCAAACGCCTACAGGATACACGCCTCCAAAAGTGTTGAATTTTTATAAGACTTCAATAATCCATTAGTAATAACACCTCCAGTTAATTTCTATGTAGGTTATCGAATTCTGCATACACCACACAATCTGGATTAAAGGAAACTGAATAGTTACTCTCACCTCCGTTTTGGGGAGAAGGAAAGTGGAATTTATCCGATTGCGCTCCCTTGATCTTTAGTGAAATCCCAGCCCCATGCAGTGTAGCCACTTTTATACTCTGCCCTTTGATGGGTAATGTCCTGTAGAATATAGCCCTACAATCTTCTCCGTAATTTTCCCAGAGCCATACAGACTGAGATAGGATCTCAGATATAAATCCTCGTTGAAATGAATGGTTCAACTTAAAACAACGAGTACTCATGGTCTCTCCGTTGATACTAATTGGATATTAGTAATGGTCAACAAAGTTTTGGAAATGAAAGGGATTTTATCAGTTTTATCTTACGTTGAAAGCCGCATTCCCACAAACTAAAAAGACGTTTAGGTGTAGGACCTTGAAGGAGTTCGTAATCTTAAACAGGGTTCCTATGGGAGATAATGTTTTCACTTCCACTCTTCTCAAGGGATATTTGGCTCTGTTTTGAAATGTCTTAATGCACTCCAGAATTGTGGGTTTGAATTTTTATGACAAGGTGACTATGAATATTTTCATGGAGTTCTAAAACCTGATGTGAGAAACAAGAGAGGGTCTAGCTCGATTAGATTGTAGGACGTACCTGAATATAAAAATTAACAAATCCAAATGATTTAGCAAACTGTTGTTGTTGTTGTTCTATAAAAACAGAGGTGTCTTTTTAAAATAGATTGTTTTTAGAATTAGCCGGTAACGCTGTGAGGATGGGTTCGTTAATGGTCACCGTGTCGGCACCACCATTTGCACCCGGAGTTACATTAAAGGTTTTATTTTGAGCTAGACCAAGAGCCTCTATCCCCACTTCGTCCATATGTCCTGCCGTATCTTTTTCCCACAGACTACAGGCCCTGGTCTGTGTCTTTAAAGTTCTGGGTCGGTAAGACAATAATTTCTCCAGATAAGCCTTGTAAGGATAAGTATCCGTCCCCGGAGTTACTATTTTTCCATTCAGACTGACATCAATTTCCGTAAACATGGAATGTAAGATATTATTCACGGGACTCGAAGTGCTGTTCGCCCCAGTCAGATTACTTCCATCGTCTTTGGTAAATTTACATACCATTTGAACATAAGTTTGAGATAAATCCAGATAGTGATCTCCTTGTCCTTTAATTTCAAATTCGATGGGGGCGGTGTCAGAATCTAAAGTACTGGAAATGGGATAATATTCTTCCATTTCGAGTCTTCTAAAACAATATTAGTCGGAGGGACTTGAAACACTTTGAAATTGTTCATCCCACACGCACAGGAATCGGGCTTAAAATATTATGTGTCTACTAGGATTCAGTTTTCACAAATGAACCTTCTGTTCCCTGGACTGTCCTATTTATACTCTCTCTCTCAGTCAAACACATCTAAATGACGTTTTCTTTTAGGAATTCCTCCTTGTTTTTTTCTTTTTCTCTTAGGCCCCCCTCGGGCTAACAGGATTCTTCCTCTCCCTGTCTGCTTTCTTCTTTTTCTTCTTCTTCTTCCTTGACCTGTTTGTCCTTTTTTCTTCTTTTTCTTTCTAAAGGGGTAAAGAGACTCCTCGATTGAAAGCAAATAGACCTGTATTTTTGGCCGCATTGAGTCCGTGGGTTAAAAGAGCATTTCTGATGTTTTTTCTTTTTCCCACCACATCCCTGCCTATCTTCACTCCGGCCATGATGGCTTGTTGTTTCCCATGTTTGAGTAAATCTTTGACAAATCCTCGACCTTTTTGTGGCCCCATGGCTAACTTGGTCGCTTCTTTGAGAGTCAAACCAGAGCCTATGCCCGGTAGGGGTATGTTAGGGACTGCTGCCGAGAGGAAGTTTACCAAATTTCCTCCTTTTTGAGGTTTCATGAGAGGTAAAATCCTACTCAATAATCCTGTAAGAGGATTTCCCGTTATATTATCAAAGGGAAGGGCTCCCACCAATCCAGAAATGATAGAACCTACTGCTCCGCCTTTTTGACGTAATAAACCTTTATGATAAATCCAACCGTGTCCTCTTTGTCTCAGTAATCCTGGATGATACTGCATGGTTCATGTCTCTTGTTCAACTGACCTTTATATCCTCGGGGGACTTCCTTTTATACCCTTTTACGGCTGAATACAATACAGACAGCAGACCAGACAAGCCACCACACCCAATAAGATGGAACACAATAACGGTACATTCATCTCAGTAGACTTTTCTGAAATGAAGTTTCACCACTGATTTACCACTTACAAAGGGCATGGGAGTCCCTAAAGGAGTCATGATGTGAATCTCAATGGTATCGAAATGTTTTTTACTTAGTTTCAAATATTCCGCTCGAATGGGTTCCCATTTGGCTTGTTTTGAATCCTCCAAATGAAATGTACAAGGCACCACTCTTAAGAGTTTCAAGGCATTGGAGCCTACCGTCTGGGGTTGAATCAAGTCACAATAGACATACATGGATTTCAGATTTTCATATAAATCCACAGTACTGTTTCCCAAGTAACTAATGTTGATCCATTTGGTCATGTTTTCTGTATCGTTCTGAAGAATGACTTTCTGACCGTCCATGCCTAGCTTATAAGCTAGGGATGTGGGGAAACGAATGCATAAGGGAGTAAGCATTTTTTCATTGATTTCATACATCACTCGATCATAGGTCTCGTAATATACTAATTTCATAGATTTTTCTTCATTTCCATCACCAAGGGTTTTCCATATTTTTTTCAATGATCTCTGTAGTCCTAGACTTATTTCCTCTGTTAAAGCCTTGGGGTGAGTGTAAGGCCCGGGTTCTAAAGTGAATTCGTCTAATTTCCATCTTGCTATCTAGTTCAACGAGTGCAGGTCGTTTATATGGGCCCAATCGAGCAGTACAGGACATTGACGTAATGGCATTGGGTCTAAGGTTTTCATTTTAAATCTGCCATAAACATTGGGGTTTTTGATATGGCGAGCATAAGACTGAGGAACCAGGATGTCAAAATAAGCCTCCTTTTCTGTAATGTTTTTCAATGAATTGGGATACATCATTTCTGTTAAAGCCACTTCCCATTCTCCGTCGGTTAAATCTAGGGATTGTGGTAGAAGGTTTTAAATTGAGCGGTCGTATTGCTAGAAAAAGAGGTCATAGACCCATCACTGGGTAA
>NW_026937413.1:0-78861 GCF_032062105.1 Saccostrea cuccullata | reverse complement strand
TAACTACATGTATAACTAAGCTTGCTTACTTTGGTTACTTAATACCCAGAGGTGAATAAGAGTAACAAAGAGAAATTGAATTTCAACCTTACAACCAGTTTTGCACCCGACTCCACAGGAACCACAGACCCTTGGGGCACATATTTCAAAATTCTGGAAATTTTATCATAAATTTTATATCATCATAAATGGTTGATTAATACCAAAAAGCAGATATCAAAGCATTAATTTATTTTCAGACCATGTAACCCCGACCCCAAGTACCCTGACCCAGGGGCCCTGACATTAAAGATTTTGGAAGAGGCATCTTTCATCAACATTAATATGTACTTAGAACATTGGCATAATACCCAAGAGCAAAGGAAAAGGTTTTCGAAGTATTGATGAATTTTCACTGTATAATCATTAGAGCCCTGTCCTAACACCAAAACTCCTGACCCTGGGGAACTGAAATTCATGAATTTAGAAGAGGCATACTTCCTCATCATATCTATGTACATGGTTCATTGGTTTATACTCAGGAGGAGAGAAGAATTTTTAAAAAGAATTAATGTATTTACACTATATAATCAACAGAGCCCCATCTTAACACCAGAGCCCCTGACCCAGAGGCCATGAAATTCACATTTTGGAAGAGGCACTCTTATCCAACATAACTAAATGTACTTGTTTAGTTTATCTAAACCTCAGGAGCAGAGAAGATGTTTAAAGAATTAATGTATTTTTACTACATGATCAATAGAGCCCCACCCTAACACCAGAACCCCCAACCCAGGGGCCATGAAATTCACAATTTTGAAAGAGATGTTCTTGCTCATCATAACTATGTACTTGGTTAGTTTGTTTAATACCCAGGAGTGGAGAAGATTTTCAAATAATTTATGCATTTTCATTATATAAGTGATAGAGCCCCGCCCTAGCACCAGAACCCCTGACCCAAGGGCCATAAAATTCACAATTTTGGAAGAGGCAGCTTTATTCAACATAAATATATATTCGGTTTGTTTATTAAATACCCTGGAGCAGAGAAGAGCATTTTCAAAGAATTTATGTATTTTCACTATGTATTCAACAGAGCCCACCCAACACCAGAACCCCTGACCCTGGGGCCATAAAATTCACAATTTTGGTAGAGGCACTCTTGCTCATCATAACTATGTACTTAGTTGATTTATTTAAAGCTGAACACGACTCGTAAATAGGCATACTCCATTTTCGATAACATTATCTACGATACATCAATACTAGGGTATACTCGTCGCATTCGTTACACCTGACTGTTTTATTGTCACGGGTATCGGCGTGAATGGCGACCCGTGTTCGAGCTGGTTATCTTGCATTACCTTTGTTTATATTTTATTGCAGTTACGTTTATCTTTGTTGTTTGTATACTGCTCTGACTTATACAACTATAATTGTAAATTTATTTGGTATCTTACTTTCCTGCATTAGACGAAGTATTACGTTATTATTCTCGCTACCAAGTCCTGTATAGCATACGTCCGTCTACACCGGTGTCGACTGATTACACTGAATGGTGACCAAGTTTTGCCCTATTTATAGGGGTCTGCAGAGTAGCGAGACTCGGAAACAAAAATGGCGGACAGATTCCTTTTACGAATCGTGTTCAGCTTTAAAACCTTGGAGCAAAGAAGAAGATTTTTAAAGAAATAATGGATTTTCACTATATATTTATTTAGCCCCGCCATAGCACTAGAACCCCTGACCCCAGGGCCATGAATTTCATAATTTTGGTAGAGGACTCAATGCTGATTACAATCATGCAAACAATTTGACTGCTTGGTGTCCAGGAGTAAAGAAGATTTTTAAAGATTGCATTAATTTTAGTGGTTTTGGCCCAACCCCTCAAGCCCCAGGGGGGCAGGGACCATGAAATTCACAATTTTTGTTCCTCTTCATCCATAGATGCTTTATACCAAATTTAGTTGAAATTGGTTCAGTGGTTTCAGAGAAGAAGCTAAAAATGTTCAAAAGTTTACGACCGACATACGACGACGGACGAAAAGAGATAGCAATAGGTCACCTGAGTTTACTAAGGTGACCTAAAAAAGAGTACATAGTACTAGTAACATTTTAGTGTCAGATCGAGTTGCAAAAATTGTTGTGGCATATGTGCTGCTATGCACAATATTGCAATTAAGAGGGAAAAGGTTATATTTGAAGGAAATAGCAAATATGAACAAGGCATAGTGTATGATCCTATAGTTCCTGTCCCATCTAGGAATAAAAAACGAAAAACAATCCATTACTGACACTTAGTTTTAACATCACTGTACTATGCTGTTACAATACTTCGCTTTGATTTCAGATAGCAATTTATATCTTTAAATTTTGTATTTCAAGTCCGTTTTTTTCCTTTTACAACATGATTAACTCAAAAGAAATAAAAACAGCTGTAACATTATTAATTCGTCGACCGTAATTGTTATCGCGTCTGCTCTAGAGTCGCTAAGGAGTTGATCCTTACGTCGCTGGCTCTGTTGAACGGGGAGACCAGTCCTTCGGATGAGACCGCATAAAAAACGAGGTCCCTTGTCGCAGGAGGTCTAGCACGAAAAAGATAACTCATTGCTCAATGGCCGTAAATGTCGGAGAGGACAAAATTTGTGCAGCTATACACCGGTAAGTGGCGGCGTCTCCGTGTGTGTTAAAATTTCTCTCGAGGAATATTAAACAAAATACAAACAAACAAATTAAATTAGTACCAAAGATGCCCCCAATCTAGCAGGTTATTTGAAGACTACCATTACTGAAAGGAGAATTAGTCAAAGAAGGAACTGACAGAATGTTACAAAACGGAATCATAGAAGTTCCTTCGCTTCTCCAATTGTCTTACGCACTAAGACAGACGGCTCTGATAGATTATACATTGCACTGATTATCGGCGTCTCATCGAATGTGTCCTAAGTAGACTTAATTTTGAAATGTACCTATTTTACGAGGGTTGTCCCAAAATTCCGTAGACAAGCGTTGTTTTGTAGGAACCCTATGTCATACATTATTGAAACTTCGTATATAGATTAAACCAACACTATCTAATAAATTAATGGACAAATATGGAGTAACTACACACATTATTCCAATTTAAAAGCCACATTTCATTGTCTGGTGTAGGAAGGCGGCGCAATACCCAAAAGTTGCAATTGAAACTTAATAGATTATATTTTAAATCCTTCGGAATAGTAATTACTACCCTGTAATTTTTTAATGGAAATGAAATTCTTTATACTGTCATATTAACTATATTTCCTAAAATTTTGGTGCTCATGCTTTGATAAATATGAATTTTATAACGTTTTTTATACATGGGGGTGTGATATGACATTTTGAACCAGAAGTCTCTGTCGAGACTGTAGCTCTACTGGTTTATACTTAAAACAAAGGAAGAGAAAAGTAGCAATTGGGACTTGAGACTTTAAATCAGCAATAAATAGAAAAATGATCCTTGCCACTCATCAAAATAAAAACCAATGCACAGAATTATGTATCTTAGTGTAGTCTACTTGTGTGGCAAGTTATACTGAAATCGGACCAAATCTGTAGGAGGAGTAGCATTTTGAAAGAATTTCAAAGAAATTTCTATTTTTAGTAACCAAGGCAACACCGTTCATCGAAATCAAAAACCAATGCACAGAATTATGTATCTTGGTGTAGTCTACCTGTGTGCCAAGTTATAATGAAATTGGACCAAAACTGTAGGAGGAGTAGCATTTTGAAAGAATTTCACAGAAATTTCTATTTTTAGTAACCACGGCAACACCGTTTATTGAAAGCAAACCAATGCACAGAATTATGTATCTTAGTGTAGTCTACTTGTGTGCCAAGTTATACTGAAATTGGACCAAATCTGTAGGAGGAGTAGCATTTTGAAAGAATTTCAAAGAAATTTCTATTTTTAGTAACCACGGCAACATCGTTCAACGAAATCAAAAACCGATGCATAGAATTATGTATTTTAGTGTAGTCTACTTGTGTGCCAAGTAATATTGAAATCGGACCAAAACTGTAGGAGGAGTAGCATTTTGAAAGAATTTCAAAGAAATTTCTATTTTTAGTAACCACGGCAACACCATTCATCGAAATCAAAAACCGATGCATAGAATTATGTATCTTAGTGTAGTCTACTTTTGTGCCAAGTTATACTGAAATCAGAGCAAAACTGTAGGAGGAGTAGCAGTTTGAAAGAATTTCACAGAAATTTCTATTTTTAGTAACCACGGCAACACCGTTCATCGAAATCAAAAACCGATGCATAAAATTATGTATTTTAGTGTAGTCTACTTGTGTGCCAAGTTATATTGAAATCGGACCAAAACTGTAGGAGGAGTAGCATTTTGAAAAATTGTTTACAGACAGACAGACAGACAGACGGACAGACAGACGGACGCATTACTATCGCATAAGCTCTTCTGGTCTCTGACCAGTAGAGCTAAAAATGGCGGCTGCGTTGGCACAGGTGGCGCACTGGACTAGAATCAAGTGTTTTGATCCTGAATTCACTCGAACAGAAATGTACCAGTCATAAATGTTTGGTACATTTGGAAAGTTTCTATCGTCTTTTATAGTATTTAAAATGACTAACACGGTTTCTCTATGTATATGTGAATAACAGTAACTAAAATAAAAGACAGGGCTAAGAAAGAGGCTAAAGTTCCACTGTGCAACGCCATTACAGAAAACAGACGTAAAGCCCGTAGAAATGTAGCGTTTTCAAATTATTATTATTTCATACCTATACATGTATATACTTTGTTTACCTATTTTAATGTTTGATCAAAACATAGTAATTAAGATATTTCACATTTATAACTCTAACCGTTTCGTTTAATATAAGAATTTGATTCTGGTTCATGTAATTGAAATATTTTCTCCAGAAAATTAAACCATTGACATTTGTATATTTTTGACGTTGCAGATTGCTCCGGGTGTTAGAGAACGGTATCACTTTAAATGCTATTACTCGAAAAGTTTTCAAGTAAACATAATAAAACTTCCTAATTTATCTGCTAAGAATACGCTTTATCCGCCGTGAAAATTGTAGGAAGATACATTAATTTCTTTAAAAGATATGAGCTCAGTCTACGAAATTTTGGGACAGCCCTCGTATATTGACATTAAAGTAAGTATCTTTTCATCGGTGCATTGAGAGACTCGCTGCTGCATAGGATAAAAAAGAAAATGCTATAAATCTCAGATTTCCCCAAAGAAATGCAATCTGTTTCAGAAGCAGGTATCCTTTTTAGGACACATAAACAGTAAGACTAGAGAACTTTGCATAAGATCCGCCAGAGATTTTACTGGCTCAATAATAAGAAATATATAATAAACTGGTGTCAAGAGTGTCCCATTTGCCAAATACATAACCCAGTTTCTTAACAACCCAAGGCCCATATGAAACAGTATCTAGTTGACGCCGCAATGGACAGAGTAGCCAAGGATATTTTTGTCCCGTTATCAAGAACAAGGACCGAAAAAAAAATGTTATGTTTTCGATATTTTGTCAATCCGAGTTTTCTCCGTTAGTTACATTAAGATAACAAATAATTTTGTACGAAAGATTGACACACAAACATGCGTTTCCCTAAAATGTGACTTTGTAAATAACCGACTTTCTAAGTTATTTCGACATTGTAATCAGTCATATGATCCTCCAACTGACATAACTGCAATTCCCGTGAATCTCGCATTGATTTTAAATACATCGAGGTCGCCTGCGTGGCGAAGTGGTTAGAGGGTCTGCTCTAGAGTCGCGAAGTAAGGAGTCAATTCTTACATCACGGGTTCGAATCCCACTGTGGGACGTGGAGACCGGTCCTTTGAATGAAACCGTTTAAATCGAGGTCCTTTGTTGCAGTACAGCTGGCACGTACATCCTTCCTTGCTCAATGGTCCTGACTGCCGAGTATAGGACCAATTTGTAGCTCTCCACTGGCAAGTAGTTGCGTCTCCATATGCGTGAAAATTTCTCGAGAAGGACGTTAAACAACAATCAATACATCGAGATCGCTTAGCATAATTTAATACACTTCAGGTACAGGTCCGGTGAAATTGCGGGAAAGGGGGCGGATCATCATCAATCAGGAGAAACCCAAAATTTACTTATGATGGGAAGAGAAATTGAACTTCTCATTGGTTTTTATAAGGACGTCATGATAATCATAAGTGACCATTTGATTTTTATTGTGAATATGCCAGAAAATTGCAGAAACATTTGATATTTATGAACTGGCAAGATCAAAATGCTGAAAGCTGGGACTCGACAAAAGAAGGAATATGATCATAATACAAAACTAAGTCAGTATGATGTTAGAGAATTTCTATTGCTTAATGCAAGGAGAGCAAATAAGATGAATCCTAAATTGTGTAGAATTTAGGGGAAGGTCCCAATACTGTTCAACAGAGAATATCATATCTTATGAGATTTGAAGAGGCCTATCATGTGTTACGAAAACTATCAACCATAATCTGGGAAGGACGACACCCATCAATCTGCACAATCAATGAGATAATTATAAACATTTTCTTTTTTTAACAAAAATAATTATTAATTATTAATTATATACGTAGTCGTAAGTATTACTGTATTTAACTATATGCAGGACTGTGTCATACCTCCTCATTTGTTTTCAACAGATGTTTGACTGTCGTGTCTGTCCCCAGAGTGTCAACTCAAAAAGGCAACTAACTTTTAATTACAGTACGTATTTACGACTCGTTTTTTTTACCATTCCGAGTCAATGCCTGAAATATTTGAATATAATTGTCTGAGCTTGGAGCAGGCTGATTTTTCAAATAAATGGGCCAATGTCTGTAATATGTTATCATACATCATGGCGATTTGGAGCGGGTTGATAAAATTTGCTTACCCACGAAGATTTGCTTTGTTATTATACATGTTTGAATGTGCCATTCGCAAAGTTTTACCAATTTTTTAATATACTTAATTATGATCAAGAGAAGACTGGGATAATTCGAACTGAGTTTGTTAGAAAATTATTGATTGATTGTATGTTTTTCGTCCTTCTCGAGAAATTTCACTTTTTTGGAGACGCAAACGTTTACCGGAGGAGAGCTGTAAATTTTGTCCTATATTCGGCACTTACGGCCATTTAGTAACGAAGGGTCTTTTTCGTTCTAGCACCTACTGCGATACTGAATTTCGGCTTTTATGCTCTCATCCGAAGGACCGGCCTCTACGTTCCAAAATGGGATTAGAACCCGCGACGTAAGGATCAACTCCTTACTTCGCAGCTCTAGAGCAGAAGCTCTAACCAATGCGCCAAGCAGGCGACTGGTAAAATAATAAAGTACGTTATTTGTAAATCAGTACCTAAGTAATTTCTAAGGCTGTAACTGTACAACAGAACACGTTTGTTGTTTACTTAATGTTATAGAATTCATATAAGATTAGTACATGTAAATAGTCCACATTGTTTGAGACTGTATAGAAATAGTTTTCGATGGGCCTAATTTTAGCAAAAGTTACCTCACGTTGGTCGCCATATTGGAGGTCGACTCGATGAGTTTTCCTCTTTGTCTTACCAAGTTTAAGAAAATATAGCAGAAATATTTGGTGGAAAATCGCTATAAAATATTTTTTTTTAAATAAAGGAGGCTTACAAAAATTTATTTACTTCAGAAAAATAATGATTCCTAATTCAAAATCGTAAATATAAAAATTTAAAATTGGTTGAACAATGACCTCCAGTATGGCGGCCAACGGGAAGTAACTCTTGCTAAATTTAGGTCAATCGAAAACTATCTATTGAATTTGTAATTGATAAAATATATCGAGTTTGAATAGCATCTTCCGAATGACTGTGTTATGAGATCAATTGAATATTGTTTAAGATTAAAGAAATTTTATCGGCAGTGAGGAATATTTGCCCCTAAAATCAAACTCTGGCGGAGAAATATATAATAATGTTCTAAAACACGGGTGTTTTTCATTAGCCATGACATCATATGTTTAATGTGACGTCAGCAAAATGACGTATACTTGAAATTTCCACGATTTCTAATGAAAAAGGAGTATTTGAGTGAAAGTCACCGAGCGCAGGTCCGATCCATCAAATATTTTGATATGATACGTAGATTGATTGATTGTATATTGTTTAACGTCCCTCTCGAAAATTTTTCACTCATATGGAGACGCCACCACTTGCCGTTAAATAGCTGCAAATTTTGTCCTTTACTTGGCACTCGGGGCAATAGAGCTGGGAGGGATCATTTCCGTGCCAGCACCTACTGCGACACGGGACCTTGGTTTATACGGTATCATCCGAAGGACAGGTCTCCACATCCCACAGTGGTATTCGAACCCGCGACGTTAGGATCAACTCCATATTTCGCGACCCTAGAGTAAGCGCTCTAACAACTGTATGATACGTAGAATGATATTAATGAAATATAAAAATATTGTTCTGGAGCAGGCCTACAGTTAAAAATTGAGCAAATGTTGCAAATTTTTTTCTCTTTCTAGAAAATATATATACTTCAAATTGTTTGTGACGTCAGAAAAACAAAAAATGCCAAAACCCTGCTGTGAATCTAGATAATTTTTGTAAATTTAGATTTTTCATAAAACATACATGTATAAAAATTCAGCGCATTTCAAGAAATTTTCAAAATGACTTTTGTAGGGGCAAAATTATACCGCATATATTTCTTTGTATCAATTTTTTCTCATAATGACTGACGACGGATTTTTTTCGTCATTTCCCGATAACGACAAGAATTACACGGCGGGTGTTACCGATCGGCCGGGGATGGTTATTCCCCCATGGCACCTGATACAACCCCCGGAGCTTTGAAGCTCCTTATTTGCTCTTCTCCTATTTTCTATTGTTTAATGGACTTTTGATCATGAATCTGGTTCGTTATCTCCATATGTTTCATTGTAAAACTTATAAACAAGTTATACTTTTATTTTTTTGACAAGAATTAACCGCCAGTGTTTTAGTGAAGAATTACAAGCAACGATGGAGCATTCAAGAAGAAAACGAACGCCTCTTTATCAATTATATTTGTAAATATTTGTTAAGTACAATCCTTTCCCTTTGCTATAGATTGTTCTTTCTGTCGTAACAACAGAGGGAAACAGATATTGTAAACACAAGTATTGATTTAAGAGGTAGAGGTACAGTACATGTATGTTAACAAGATGGTTAAGAAAGATTAATATAATGTACTGAAGAATGTCCTGATCTAAAAAAATTTTCATTGGTTAGTTATAAATTGTAATAGTTTGAAGCATTTGATTGATTTGCAAAACTCAAGTAATGTGAGGCTCTTTTACATGTAACTTTTAACCTTTGCTGAGAGTTAAAATGCAGTACTTATAAATTTTATCAATTTGCTGTTATTTCAAGCTTGTACAGAGACTGAACCAAATGTAAATACATGTACACCTTACATTAAAAAAAAGTTATTATTTATTGTGCATAGAATTCTTTAGACTTAATTATTTTCGGTAATTCATTCATTTCTTCTAGATTTTAGAATAACAAACAGATGACTTGGAAAAAATAACTGATTACAATACAAAAAAAAAATTTGATCCTCCACATCTTCTCTATATAAAATTTTGATTTTTTTTTCAGCTCGAATTAAAAGAAAAATACGCTACATTATACAAAGCCTCATGAAAAATATTTTAAAAACTTGATTTTTTATTTTACTCAATTCATAACCGACAGTTTTTGAGCCCTAGATCATTAGAATGTTACACATAGTGATTAACAATTTATTTCTTCCGATCGCCAAGGTATATCGAACATTGATGTTTTACCACTCTTTCAAGTGTGAAATCTGAAAGAGCAACTTTTTTTTAGCAGTAAACGTGTTTTATTAAGAGAGTAAAAGCTCTTAAATATGCAAAAATTGCAAGTGGTTTTGGTAATTAAGCTCATGATTTTCACAACAGGTAAGAAGAACAGATATTTATTCCCCCATTCTATGGAATATTTGATTCTCTCGTACACTGTACAGCTTCATTCAACCCTATTTTACTTTAGTAAGTCGAACTTTACAGGATTTTCAACATGTAAAAAGGGCTTTGTCAATGTTTCCAACTGGTGCTTTTCGTTCCATCGCAAAGGAGAAACTTTTGCGAAGTCTGTTGAGATTTGTGAGGAAACGGGGGGAGAAATGGTGATTCTGGATTCACGGGAGAAAGAAATAGCTCTCACGAGTTACATGGCAGGTAAAAGTTTATAGGTGCATTTCATTCGACATATTTTATTGATGATTCTTTTATGGGATAAATATTTTGATAGAAAATAAGTAATTTTTTATGGAGTATATAGACAATTTTATGTAGCAACTCATTGTGATAGAAAATCAAAACATGCTTTTTTATGCGCCCGGATCGTTAGCTCCGACACGTATATTGTTTTTGTCCTGTTTGTCTGTTTATCTGTTTGTTTGTCTGCAAACTTTAACCTTAGTCATAACTTTTGAACCATGATAGATAAGAGACTTTATATTTAGTATGCATACTCCACTAAGTAGACCCTTTCAAATGAGAACATAGTCATTGACCTTGTGACCTTGACTGTGACATTTATGCTAAAAATAGCGTCTTTGTCTGCAAACTAACCTTCATCATAACTTTTGAATCTTGAAAGATAGAGACTTCATGTTTGGTGTGCATATTCCACCATTTAAGCTCTTACATATGACAAACAGGCCAATGACCTTGTGACCTTGACTTTGACCTATATGCTAAAATAGTTTTTTTGAACCTTCACCATAACTTATGAACCATGAGAGATAGATCGATACATGTACTTTATATTTGGTATGCATACTCCACTTATTAAGTTTTTTAAAATCAAACCAAGGTCAATGACCTTGTAGACCTGGACTGTGACCTATATGCTAAAAATAGCTTTTTCGCACTTTCGCCATAACTTTTGAACATAAAAGATAGAGACTTCATATATGGTACGCGTACTCCACTAATCAAGTTCTTTCATATTACACCGAGGTCAATGACCTTGTGATCTTGACTTTGACCTGTATGCTATAATAGCTATTTTCAAACTTTGTTGCCGCCGGGCGCATAGTGTTTCACAAACACATCTTGTTTTCTTTTTCATTTAGCCCACAATTTTTCATTCCACATGTCCATACCATATCGAGAGGTAAACCAATTGATTTGCACATTTAAAGTTGAAGAGTGGGTTTTTGTTCTTAACAATTACCAATTCTTTAAATTTATTTTTTTTTCAGGGTTTGCGAAAGTCATATTTGACTTTAAAAGCAGCAGAAGAACATGCCGATAATTGTCAGTATACTAGAATTAACAATGTTTAAACGGGATTGCAATACATAAAAGTAAATGATTAATAAATACATAGGTGCAGATATATAAAGTCTTCACATTATAATATTTATGCCCCCCTTCGAAGAAGGGAGGGCATAATGCTTTGCTGATGTCTGTCGGTCTGTCTGTCTGTCGGTCCACCATCAGTTTCCGTTCATTTTCTTTGCAGAGGATGCACATATTGAAATGAAATTTGGTTTATCATGAGAATATCTAAGCCAAGTTCTGTTGTGGGTACGATCGAGCCATTTTGGTCAGAGTAATACCCCTTGGACTTAAAAAATTCCACTTATTTGCAGTTTCCGGTCATTTTCTTTGTAAAGGTTAACATACTTAAACGAAATTCAGTATACAGATTTATCATAAAAATATATAGGCAAAGTTCTGCTCAAGGTACTATTGAGCCATTTTTGACAGAGTTATGTCCCTTGGACTTGGAAAAATACAAAGTATTTGGGGAAGGGGGTATACGTGTTTTACAACCATCTTTTATGTTTTCTTAATAGTATATACATGTAATTGTTATCGAACTATTTCCCAGTTTATTCAAAGTGGTAATTATATGCTAATCCATCAACCATACTTTCACAATATGTTGCTGAAAAGACTAGAATTAATTTATCTTTATATCGACTTAATGTTTTTTCTAGTTTGTGAGTTTTACAAGAAGTATAATGCTACAAAACCAACATCAAAAATGTACATCCCAAATGCCAAGGTAATTAAATATTGTTCATGTATTTACACAGTTGTTGAACAGTTGCTGTGCACGTTTTTAAAAATACTGCGTGAATACTAATAATTATGTCGTATACATTTGTGATGAATCTTTGTTAATACAAATGCACAAAAAAAGAAACCGATCTGGCTCACTTACTGGTATTTCATGTGGGTTTTCTACATATTCATACAAAGTTCTAGCCATAAACTTGAAGAAGAGTAAATAATTTCCTGAAATTTGTTTAAATTATATTAAGAATAACTTGATCTAGTTATTTCTTTCCTCATTCTAACCGCAGAAATATGGCTGAGATATTGCCGACTCGGCTTTAAACAATAACAATGATTCCACTTTCTGAAAATATCCACTTGTATTTCAAATGTCCCTCTGTTGCCCGCGTGGCGCAATGGTTTGAGCGTCTGCTCTGGAGTCGCGGAGCAAGGAGTTGATATTTACGTCGCAGATTCGAATCCTACTGTGGGACGTGGAGACCAGTCTTTAGGATGAGACCGTATAAACCGAGATCCCACGCCGCAGTAGGTGCTGTCTCGAAAAAAATAAATCACTTCTTGCCTAGACGCCCTAAGTGCCAAATATAGAACAAAATTTTGCAGGTCTCCACCGGCAAATGGTTGCGTCTCCGTACAAGTGAAGCATTATCGAGAAGGACGTTTAACAACAACAACAAAAAAGTCCCTCATCTTTTATTTCTACCTTCTCTTTCTTATTCACACAGTTCTTAGAGAGAGAGAGAGAGAGAGAATTATTATTGCTTATTTCCTATCTTTATTTTTTTTCTTATTTCTCTCTTGTATATTTAAATTTCTTTTGATTCCTGTCCGCCTATCAGTGATGTATTTCTACTGATGTTTCTGATCGAGTGCGTTTCATGGTATTGATACATTGTGCATGTCTCACAAAAAAAATAACAGTAACAGATCTGACGTTTCGATCATGTCTGTTTGCTTCCTTTTGTTCCCATAACGTGTTTGTTATGTTAATTAAATGTAAACATAACTGTATTAATTCCTATCATTGATCTCTTTATGTTAATTGCCTACCCATTGCGCTTAATCCCAAACTATTCGCATATTTACATCAACTGTAGGTGAAAACGTCCGAAATTCTAATCATCTACCTATTTCCCTAGCATTCGGTGCATAACTTCAATTTTTGAAAGATAAGCACATTACTTATATTAAATTCACCCAGAGATTACCTAGCTTTTATTACATTTCTTCGTCTGTTGTCGTTCATCAGGAGTTAACTGTTTGTCTTACTTTAATTAGTATTTAAAATTTTTCTTTTTACAATTATTTCTCTTGAACCAATTTTGCTAGATAGCATTCATTGTGGATTTCACGATCTCTGCCTCCTTGGAGTCTAAGAGATAGAAAAGAACGGTTAACCAATCTTTTTAAATTTGTCTTCCCACTTCTCCCTTGCATAAAACATTCAAACAGATGTCATAATTATTTTAAGATCTTCACCATTATTGTGAAATATATGACTCGTGGTCATGGATTCATGTAAAGATAGGACTTTACATCGTCGCATATCACGGCCAAAATGTCCGATCCTCTCCAACTCTTCTGATAGAGAGTTATATGTGTACTCCAAACCGTGGCTTGAGACGATGAGGGCTCTAGAAATTCTTATGTCCTGGGTATTTATCCGGCAGACTAAGTACATGGTTACGATAAGCCAAAAAAAACCAAGAGATAAAAAGATATAGGGATCGTGTTGGGAACGTAAATTAATTTTGCGCTTTATGTTTAATATTGTAGTTGTATAACGTCCTCTTGAGACTTTTTCCGTTCATATAGAGACATCACCATTTGCCTTCAGAGAGCTGCATATTTTTTGCACTCGGGGTCATTGAGCATTGAGGGATCTTTTTCGTTCCAGCACCTACTGCGCGACGCGGTTGATACGGTCTTATCCAAAGGACCGGTCTCCACATCCCACACTGGGATTCTAGCCCGCGACTTAAATTTTGCTTCATGATAAAGCACACTTATGTTGCTGATTATTGATTACCCAGCTTCACTATTTTGGTGATCCTTATTGATCACGTTTCTCTTGTATTGAAGAACTTCACTTATCAGATTATTTTCTCTGATGATAAGACTATTGGTTCTCTGGCCAATATTAGATTTTATGATGCTTTCAGTTACCTGTGGAGTTTAGTGAACACAACCGTGCCAACTTAACAACACCTACCGGCTTCTGCATCAAGACATCCAGTATTCCAAACGCAGGCCTCGGGGTATGGACAGAAACCGAGATCCCCATTTATAAAGTGGTAGGGATCTACGAAGGGGAAGAGTTCTTTGACGACAATGATCAGGATCACCTGTATGCATGGATAGTATGTATTAGAACAGAGTATTGTACAATAAACTCTAATGGACTGTATACCGGTAAAGTATTGCCAAATAATTCATTTAATTAATAGTAATGGCACAGAAAACGTTTTTTTTTCACTATGGAAGCTTAAGAGGTATATCATTTCCTATTGCACTCTTTTCTTAAAAAGTCGGAAAATGTGCGATTTCTGAAACGTTACATGAAAACAATATAATGACTATCGATGATAAAAACTCTTAACAAAATTCAATTGAAATATTTTATTACTTAAATTGTGAATCATTATTATTTCAACAGCTCAACTCGGGTGACAAAGGTGCAGCGACACATTTTGTTGATGGAGCCTCCCCCGCCAAAAGCAACTGGTTGAGGTATGTCAACTGTCCTAGAAATTCCAAAGAAGAAAATGTCCATTCCGTGATCTGTGACGACTTGGTATTTTATATGACGTCACAAGTTGTGACACCAAATACTGAGTTACTTGTGTGGTATGGAAGTTGGTACGGATTTCGGTTAGGAATCAAAAGCGTGCATCCGGGTATACAATTATTTTATATTTTGAGATTTTCTATCAATAACGAACAAATGTAGAAGGTTAATTTAAAAAAGGCAATAAATAATTTAAAAATTTACTTACAGAGGACGATCTAGATCTGGATAATGCATTTTATGTTCGAGTTAGCAACTTAAATCAAGATTATCCTGGAAAATTTAGATTCCACGACAACACCACTGTAACATACACAAACTGGAATCCTTCAAAGATTAATGAATTTAACGAAGATGAATACTGGGAGCATATCAACGAACCGTTTGGATTATTACTTTCACATAAAGAGGGGGAATGGAGTTGGGTACCCGAGAAAGATTACTCTTATTTTACTGGTGAAGGGGGGCTATATCTGCCGTTTATTTGCGAATACAGTTCGAATTTAAAACAGTGACTTTCATCGGGTAAATTTGTTTTTTTTATATATATATCAGTGTACATTTGGTTCAAGCAGAAATATAAATTTGTTACTTTATGAAGTTGAACTTATGAAGTTGATCATTCCTGTCAGATAATTGAATTACTGAATTTGTAAATGTTCATGTAAACATTGTTTTGAATAAGAGACCCGATATTCATATGTTTCATATCTGGATATTTTAATTGAAAAAGAAGACTTGAATGGTAATCTACATGTAACAACCAAGCTCTATGATAAACGTGACGACCTTAATTTTTCTATCGTTAATGTGCCTTACATATGCAGCGATATACCTTCATCACCTGCATGCGGATTTATATACCGCAGTTGATTCGATACACAAGAGTATTCTCTACGTTTGAACAATTCCTAAAAGGAGGTAAATTATTGACATACAAGTTGATGAAACAAGAATATCAGCAGTCTCGTGTAAAGTCATCATTTCGTAAGCTCAGATATTGTGGATACAATGCTTTTGTTAGCAAACTTAATTTATCATTGAATTAAATGCTGACAGACTTTTTTCATACTAATTGTAAGTCCATTATTTATACACTGAACTGACGATGGATTTCCGTTATTTCCCGATCATTACAAAGAGTTCACGGCGGCTGTGACGGGTCGGCAGGGGATGCTCATTCCTCCATTGCACCTGATCCCACCTCTGATGATCTTGAATACTGTTCGTTATCTCAATATGTTTCATTGCCCCCCCCCCCTCCCTCTCGTAAAGTTCATCTAATTGTACCCGCTTTTGCGAAATTTCATTGGTCTGTCAATAAAACTTTGATTCTAACTTGATCATAGCTTTAGAATTAGACGAGATGGGCCATTAGGGCTTTCATATTCTTACGAACCCATTTTGTCAGTGATTTGCTTATTGATTTATTTTTTATTGACATTGTTAAAAAATTAAATGCAAATGTTCATAGGAATAAGTATTATTTAGAGAACGAGACGGGTTCTGTATCGTAGATACAAATTTGGGGGTGGAGACGAGTGCGCGAGCACGAGTCTCCACCCCCAAATTTGTATCTACGATACAGAACCTGTCGAGTTCTCTAAATGATTTGTGACACGATCAATCAAAAATAGCTCCGCCCACTTTATAACTTTGCAGCATCCAAACTTCCGCCAGAGTTCTGTAGATGAGGCCCCGACGGGGAGTACGCATCCGCAGTATATATATTTCCACGGAAAACGAAAATTCGCTCAGATTAGTTTTGACAATTTAACGGGGTAGACGTAATCGAGAGTCAGTCTTAATGGATAAGGTGGAGGATTTAACCGTCATTGTTGTGATCTGGAGATTTATCATAAATTTATTTCACTGAGGGGTCTTAAAATCCCGGTTTACCTAGATTAACAAAAACAGGATTTACAGAAAATTCTTCGATGGACTTTGATGTCACGGATTTTTATTTTCAAATTGAATTGCGACATTAAGAGACGTGTGGCTGTCGTCAGCGAGAAGGATTTTAAAAAATAAAAACGCGGAAAAAATGGACTTAAATGATTTTGCACGAGGAGAGTGGATGTTTTCCATTATTGCGAATTTTCCGTTTCGTTTGGAGCGAAATTACGTAGTACAGAGGATGTTTTCCGTTATTGCGAATTTTCCTTTTACTTTGGATCGAAATTACGTGTAGATTCTGTGTGGAATAAGTTTTTAAAAAGTGATTGAGAAATTTTGACATCAGGAAAATACCGGGTATTTCTCCAAAATTTATGTAATAGGAAAACATCAGCATTTACTATTTGTACGTGCTTTTGCTGAATTGAATCAGATTTATTTTTAGACCGTGCTGTATTTTAGATACAGAATAGTTGGCAAATACAATACTGTATACAGGGATAATACAGAACGGAAAGTAGCTCCGCCCACCGTAGTCCCGTTCTGTATTGCTAATACAGAACAGTAAACTTCAAAGAAAAACACCGCTATCGTGTCACAATAATAGTTAATTAATTATTCCTGAGATAATGGGAGATTTATATTTGTCATATGAGTGGACGTTTACTTTTGTGCGGTACTGTACTTCAGTGCATGTTGACAAGGTTTGAGTATTTCTTGTATCCGGCAAGAATTACAACACCAGGATAATTCTACAAATTGTTCGACTTTAAATCAACTGTTTCTATCAGCAACTTGTGTAATATATTATACGTAATTACCCAGCTGTGAGGCAGCTATACTGTGCATCAATATATTCAACAAATGGTGTGAATCAGATGTGGATACTAGAAAATTCCAAAGAACTTTTGGATAATTTGAAATCACAAGAATTTACCAAAATCAACAGCAAAAAAACTTACGACTTTTCAACTTGATACACAACCATTTCCCACGATAAATTAAAGTCCTGGCATTTTGATATCATTGACAATTGCTTTTTCAATAAAAATGGAACTCGTAAATTTTCTTACCTGGTCATTGATCATTTGCAAAATTATTTTGTAAAACACATTCTGATTGCACACACAAGTACTCTGAAGATGACATCAAAGAGATGCTTGAGTTTCTGATTGACAATATTTATGAGGTTTTTGGAGACCAGGTATTCAACAATCTATTGGGATTCCCCTGGGTACCAAATGCGCTCCGTTATTAGCAGACCTATTTTTATATTAATATGAAGCAGAATTAGTGCAAAATCTTATGAGTGAAAATACTTGCTATGGCCTTCAACTCGACATTTAGTATATCGACGACGTATTTTCAATTAACAATGGTCATTTCCATTCCTACGTCGATACGATATATCCTGGTGAGCTTGAGATAAAGATACCACAGAGTCTGCCACATCTGTTTCATACTTGGATATTTTACTTGAAAAAGATGTTAATGATAATCTAATAACTAAGCTCTATGATAAACATGATGAATTGAACTTTTCTATCGTCAACTTCCCTTACTTATGCAGCAATATACCTTCATCACCTGCATACGGAGTGTATATATCTCAGTTGATTCGTTACGCAAGAGCATTCTCTACGTATGAACAATTTCTAAAACTAGGTAAAATTTTGACAAGCAAGTTGATGAAACAAGAACATCAACAGTCTCGTTTAAGGTCATTTTTAGTAAATTCTATGGTCGATACAATGATCTTGTCAGCAAATACAATTTATCATTGAGACAAATGCTGGCAGACGTTTTTCATACTAATTGTTAGTCCATTATTTATACACTGATTTGACGAAGGATTTTTCCGTACTTTTATGATCATGATAAGGAGCACACGGCGGGTGTGACGAGTCGGCAGGGGATGCTCACTCCTCCATGGCACCTGATCCAAACTATGATGTTTCGGAGGTTTGTGTTTGCTCTGCTCCTATTTGTATTGTTTTATTGACTTTGATATTGAATACTGTTCATTATCTCCATATCCTTCTATAATTATGTCAACACGTGCTCAGCACATTGTCATCTTGGAGAAATGAAAAATAGTTAAAAAAAAAAAATAATAAAGGGACATTGTTTTTATCCAAGAGCCCATGAAATGATTTTGCCTTACCTTATAAAAAAATAATACACCATACCACAACACAGGCTTTCACCTTGCCCTTCGGAAGTGATACAAATGACGTCACCGGAAACTTACGATTGTTGACGATATGCTAATTAAGTCATGTCGGTTGCTTCCATGAAACTCGGAAAAGATGTTGAAGATTTTTCAGGGATACCTTTACATTATATACTAACTTCTAATTTTCCGAGATTCTTGAAAAATTAATTTCTTGTAAACTTGGTATAAAAAGTTTAGTACAACCAATGAAAGTAAACTTCATCTTGTTACGGATCGTCTGCTTTGTTTGTAAACAAACCTTTTGCCTTCCAGGTCATTTAAGCTCACCTCACCTTTGTGTGCATAGTAGCAATAAGTGTAGGGTAGCTGATTTAGTAATTTTTAGGGGTTTTATGAAAGAGGTGCATATTTTACAGCAATTACTGATTAGTTTTGATTACAGGCCTTTGGATCGCATTAAAAAATTGTGTGTAAAAAAAAAAAAAAAGGTATGGAAATCTTACACTGGGTACCCAATTTCGCTAATAAAACATTTTTTTATTCTAATGCTCTAAAATTCTACTTTCTATTTAAATCTATTCGTAGATAAACATTCATGAGATATTCTGAAATGAATTACAAAATGACCTACTTTCTTTTATTCGACATTAGCTTGGTCCCCTGGTCATTCACATGTTAACATACGGTGTTTGAAGTGCAGCGAAGAGCTGCATGGTATATGCAATATCTTTCAACAATTTAAGAGGCCGTCCACTGAATATCAGACAACATTAAAAACAAGAGGCCCAAGGGCCTTGAATCGCTCTTCTGATAAATTGTACAATCTATCACCTCTATTTGAAGCCTCTAGCCCTGAGTATCCTAAGACCCAAGTTGCATCAACTGACAAAGTTTGATGATTCTTAGCCAATTAGGACTGAAAATATTTTTAATAATAAAGTTATAAAAAACCATAAGTACATTACAGTGACCTATATTAAGATTGAAGTTTTCTGAAGACTCAAGATGCATTAATAAACAAAGATTGAAGATTCTAAGCCAATAAGTATTTGAGATTTTTAAAAGTAGGTCACTGTGACCTACTTTTTTGTCTACATTCTATGAAAACTTAAGATACATCAACTAACAAAGTTTGATGATTCTAAGCCAATAAGTCCTCGAGACTGTCGACCAAAAAGTAGGTCACCATGACCTACTTTTTGGTCAACAATCTCTAAAAACCAAAGATGCATCAACAAACAAAGTTAAACTAGTTAGTACCATAGATACTTAAATAAAGCCTGAAATGTCCAAAACTTAGGTTAGGTCAGCGTGACCTACTTTTTGGACATCATTCTCCGAAAACCCAAGATGCATCAACTTACAAAGTTTGATGATTCTAAGCCAATAAGTACTGTAGATACTTAAATAAAGCCATAAAATGTCAAAAGTAGGTCACCGTGACCTACTTTTTGGTCGTCACTCTCCGAAAATCTAAGATGCATCAACTCACAAAGTTTGATGATTCTAAGCCAATAAATACCTAAGATACTTAAATAAAGCCATAAAATGTCGAAAGTAGGTCACAGTGACCTACTTTTTGGACATCATTCTCGGAAAACCCAAGATTCATCAACTTATAAAGTTTGATGATTCTAAGCCAATAAGTACCGTAGATACTTAAATAAAGCCATAAAATGTTTAAAGTAGGTCACCGTGACCTACTTTTTGGTCGTCACTCTCCGAAAACCTAAGACGCATCAACTCAAAAAGTTTGATGATTCTAAGCCAATAAATACCTAAGATACTTAAATAAAGCCATAAAATGTCAAAAGTAGGTCACAGTGACCTACATTTTGGATATCATTCTTGGAAAACCCAAGATTCATCAACTTATAAAGTTTGATGATTCTAAGCCAATAAGTACCGTAGATACTTAAATAAAGCCATAAAATGTCAAAAGTAGGTCACCGTGACCTACTTTTTGGTCGTCACTCTCCGAAAACCCAAAACGCATCAACTCACAAAGTTTGATGATTCTAAGCCAATAAATACCTAAGATACTAAAATATAGCCATTAAATGTTGAAACTAGGTCACCGTGACCTTTATTTTGGTCGACATTTTTTAAAGTCACAAGATGCATCTGCTGACCAAGTTTGATGATCCTAGGTCTGAAGGTAATCAAAATATGCCTTTTAAACAATTCATAAACAAATGCCTGCAAAATTCAAAAAATAGGTCACAGTGACCTACTTTTTCATAAATATGTTTTAAGGTCCCAAGATGCATCAATTTACAAGATTTGATGATTCTAAACCTCTCAGTGTCTGAAATAATTGGATTAAATGTTTTAAAAAGAATTAGTCATAAAATTCAAAAAGTAGGTCATGGTGACCTACTTTTAAGCTGACGTTGTTTAAGGACCCAAGATGCATCAATTGACAAAGTTTGATGATCATAGGCCTTAAAGTGCCCGAAATATGCCTTCAAATCAATTTTAAAACAAATGCTTACAAAATTTAAAAAGTAGGTCACCATGACCTACTTTTTCATAAATATGTTTTAAAGCCCCAAGATGCATTAACTTACAAGATTTAATGACTCTAAACCTCTCAATGTCTGAAATAATTGGATTAAATGTTTTAGAAAAAATTAGCCATAACATTCCAAAAGTGGGTCACGGTGACCTACTTTTAAGTTGACATTGTTCAAGGACCCAAGATGCATCAACTGACAAAGTTTGATGATCATAGGCCTTAAAGTGCCTCAAATATGCCTTAAAATCAATTTGAAAACAAATGCTTACAAAATTTAAAAAGTAGGTCACCGTGACCTACTTTTGAGTTAACATGATGTGATGTCCTGAGATGCATCAACTTACAAGATTTGATGATCCTAGTCATAATAGTAAGCAAAATATAAACATTTTTATTATTTGTAAATTTAGGTCAACTTTGAAGTGACCTTGAGACCACGCCCTTTGCCCAAGGGTCGTGCCTTGAACAATTTTTAATCTTCAACATATCCTAATCCTTGTATGTAAGTTTGGTGAAAATCTGCCCAGTGGTTCTGGAGAAGAAGATTTTTTAGCAACCAGTACTTTTGGTTTTGTTTTCTTGATTATCTCCCCTTGTTTAAGGGTCCCAACCCTTATTTTAGTATAAAGGGTAGCCCTTGGGCCAAGGATACCCTGTGACAAATTTGACACTGATTGGCCAAGGGGTTCTTGAGTTATGGCCCATTTTCTAAAAAGTTAACGCACACCGCACACCGCACAAATGGCCATAGCATTAGCTCTTTGAGCCTTTGGCTCAGAAGAGCGAAAAACTGGCACATGCTTATCCACCAAAGTCACAAAGTATGTTTGAATTATATTTCATTTACAGTCCAAATAATTATTTTGTTGACCAAAATTCAAAGTATTGTAAATTAATTTTTTTACAGACCAATTAATGTTACCGAGTCAACGAATATATTTACTATATATTTCATAGGAATCAAGAAGCGAGTTAAAATCGTTTAAAACCTAATACTTGTGCTTGATAAGAAAACTTTGTTTTTCAAAAAAAAATAAGAGTATGTAGGCTAAATGAATCAATCCAAAAATTGGCGGGCACTGTCTTTGTTCCAAATAAATATGTAATCAGATAATACCTAATTTGATGTGGAAAATGATGCAAGAGTTACCTCTCTTTGCAATTTCCTCTCAGCATTTATTTATTTTTAATTTATATGCGATGAAGAAATGATATTATACGATGAATGAATAAAACTAAATTTTTAACTGTTGAAAAAACAGTCAAAGATACTTTAAAAATTATTTCAATATATATGATGTCATTTAGCCCGGTCCTACAATTCAGTGAAAAAGATGGCAGACGACGTTTGCCATTATCCACCAGAGATAAAATGCAGATTTACTGACCATGGTCAGTGTTCTGGTGATGTCGTGAACCCTATATAGTGTGTAAAGAGTACAGGTGCCCATCTCAGGTACTTACTTGGGGATCACTTTACCTTACGTCTGTTTGTTTGTCATACATTTTATCTCAAGACTGTTATAAAGAGGTTTCCAAAAAGTATTTGTTCAGGCACTATGGCTTTTGAAAAATATTAAGATTACTGATTTTGTGACCTTGAACTTCACCTCTGAGTCACTGATCATGCCAGTGATATAGGCTACAGGCAACATATGTAGAACATCACACTGCTGTTTTGATCTCGGCCAAGGTATCAGCCCGATCGGTTAATGTCGGCCCAAGCCCAAAGGGCACGGGCCAACCATCTGACAGCTGATACCAGGGACGAGATCAAAATAGTGGTGGGATGTTCATGTATAGGTACTTTCATTTGGCGCACTTTTCAAAAACAGTTTTCTCAATTCTTCTTTAGATAAATATTTTTTTAAACATGTTAAATATACGGGTAAAAATTTTCAATACAAAATTAATATTTCTCTCTCATAATTAACTTAAGATTTTACTCATTTCACACAAATTAAACAGAAATATAATATGAAAATTAAGGGCGAAACAAGCCTAGCTTTGACAATGGGATGAGACATACAGGTATCTCAGCCCTGAGAGTGAGACAGCCGTAGTTCCTGGGTGCTGTCTCATGATGTCAGACATCTAGTTCAAAACATCTGTAAAAGGGCTTATACACTACTAGGTACATAGTACATACTTAGACTTTTGAGAGGTATTGAGCCTGTGCTATTTAGCATGCATATCAGCATATGAGCACTGTTTGTAACAGTATATTTTGAAAAATATCAGTGTAATAGTCCACTTGACCGAAACATATTTTTTCAAAATTTAATTTTGTCTTTCAAATTTTTTAGAAATATGGATTTGATAACTATCGTATACACACATATAACCTCATGACATTGTGTTAGAAAAGTAAACATATATAATATGATAACATTTAGATTAGCTGACTATTATATACAGTTATATTATATAAATAAAGACAGAGAGAATTGAATAAAATCTCTTTCTATTATGGATAATTCAGTATTTCCCCTAAGAACCGGCTAACAGCCAAATTCAGTGCTTCAACTGAAGAAAATGCTACTTTGATATAAAAAATTGTTGTAAAATCCACAGATATTCTGTTCATAAACTCAGTCCCTAGCTTGTTACAGCTGATCTCTAACCCTTCACTTTGAAATAAAGAGAAAACACTGTAATTTAAAACAAGAGGCCCACGGGCCTTATAGGTCACCTGAGTATTGTGCAACAACTTTCAAACAATTAAATTTGGTTCGTGTTTAAACCGGAGGCCATGAAATTCACAATTTACAATTTTGAAAGAGGCACCATTGCTTATCATAATTATTAACTTAGCATGCTTACTCTATTTACTTAATACCCAGAGGTAGATCAGAGTAACAAAGAGAAAATGCACTTCCACTTTATAACCAGTTGTGCACCTCACCCCAAAGGAACCACTGACCCAGGGCCATATATTTCAAAATTTTGCAAATTTTATCATAAAATGGTTGATTAATACCAAAGAGCAGATTTCAAAGCATTAATTTATTTTCAGGCTATGTAACCACCCCCCCCCCCCCTTTGACCCTGGGGGCATTAAAAACCACTTTGCTAGATGTACCTTTCTTCATCATAAATATATATATACTTGGATCATTGGCTTAAAACCCAGAAGCAAAGAAAAATATTTACAAAGAATAAATGTATTTTTACTATATAATCAATAGAGCCCCGCCCTAACACCAGAACCCCTAATCCTGGGGCCATAAAATTCACAAATCTGGAAGAGGCACTCTTGCTCATCATAACTATGTGCTTAGTTAGTTAATCTAATACCCAGGAGCAGAGAAGAAGATTTTCAAAGAAATAATGCATTTTCACTATATAATCTATAGAGCCCCGCCCTAACACCAGAACCCCTGACCCTGGGGCCATAAAATTCACAATTTTGGAAGAGGCACTCTTGCTCATCATAACTATGTGCTTATTTAGTGTATTTAATACCCAGGAGCAGAGAAGAAGATTTTCAAAGAAATAATGCATTTTCACTATATAATCTATAGAGCCCCGCCCTAACACCAGAACCCCTGACCCTGGGGCCATAAAATTCACAAATCTGGAAAAGGCACTCTTGCTCATCATAACTATGTGCTTAGTTAGTTTATCTAATACCCAGGAGCAGAGAAGAAGATTTTCAAAGAAATAATGCATTTTCACTATATAATCTATATAGCCCCGCCCTAACACCAGAACCCCTGACCCTGGGGCCATAAAATTCACAATTTTGGAAGAGGCACTCTTGCTCATCATAACTATGTGCTTAGTTAGTGTATTTAATACCCAGGAGCAGAGAAGAAGATTTTCAAAGAAATAATGCATTTTCACTATATAATCTATAGAGCCCGGCCCTAACACCAGAACCCCTGACCCTGGGGCCATAAAATTCACAAATCTGGAAGAGGCACTCTTGCTCATCATAACTATGAGCTTAGTTAGTTTATCTAATACCCAGGAGCAGAGAAGAAGATTTTCAAAGAAATAATGCATTTTCACTATATAAACTATAGAGCCCCGCCCTAACACCAGAACCCCTGACCCTGGGGCCATAAAATTCACAATTTTGGAAGAGGTACTCTTGCTCATCATAACTATGTGCTTAGTTAGTGTATTTAATACCCAGGAGCAGAGAAGAAGATTTTCAAAGAAATAATGCATTTTCACTATATTATCTATAGAGCCCCGCCCTAACACCAGAACCCCTGACCCTGGGGCCATAAAATTCACAAATCTGGAAGAGGCACTCTTGCTCATCAGAACTATGTGCTTAATTTGTTTATTTATTACCCAGGAGCAGAGAAGAAGATTTTCAAAGAAATAATGCATTTTCACTATATAATCTATAGAGCCCGGCCCTAACACCAGAACCCCTGACCCTGGGGCCATGAAATTCACAAATCTGGAAGAGGCACTCTTGCTCATCATAACTATGTGCTTAGTTAGTGTATTTAATACCCAGGAGCAGAGAAGAAGATTTTCAAAGAAATAATGCATTTTCACTATATAATCTATAGATCCCCGCCCTAGCACTAGAACCCCTGACCCTGGGGCCATGAATTTCACAATTTTGGTAGAGGACTCAATGCTCATTACATTCATGCCAATAGTTTGCCTGCTTGATGTCCAGGAGTAAAGAAGAAGATTTTTAAAGATTTCATTAATTTTAGTGGTTTTGGCCCCACCCCTCAGGCCCCAGGGGGGCGGGGACAATGAAATTCACAATTTTTGTTCCCCTCCACCCATAGATGCTGTATACCAAATTTGGTTGAAATTGGTTCAGTGGTTTCAGAGAAAATGTTAACACACGACGCACGACGGACGACGACGGATAGCAATAGGTCACCTGAGTTACTCAGGTGACCTAAAAATAATTCATAATAAATGTAACATGTATCAATATTTCTGATAATCTCAATTTTATTAGTCATTGTGAGTTGAGGAATCCTGTTTTTATTGAGTGTCACTTCTTATGATGATTGTCATTTTATCGCAGTCTTTATTACAATCATTGGACTGTTTCTCTTTACAGGCGAATATACTAATTTGCAAATAGATAGCTGATCACTCTTACTTTACTCAATTATCTTCAAATGTTACCATGTTAGGTGACATATTTGTTTTTTCTAAATTTAACACTCAAGTAATATACTAATGCCTAAACGGATGGTAGTACATGTAGAATGTATCATTTAATTTCTGTAAAATACTTGATTCTGATCGGATAAAAAATTGTTTTGATAACTGCATCATAGAATCTAGAGTTCGCTTGCACTAAGCAGCCGGAACTACTTTGGCTGTTTTTAGTCTTTATACATGTATATCTCCCGCTTCCAGATTACTTTTTGAAGAAATAATTAAATAGTTTTACTTTAATAGATATTTTCCTGAATTTCGAAACCTGTCCGTTACGTTTCTGACTTATTACCTACTATCGTATCTTTTTGACTTTGTAAAACAGAAGTTGGCTATGAAAATCTGAATGATGAAAAGAATGACTCTCAGACTGCCCTGATCACAAGTTCTGGTCTTGTTACGGTGAGTATAACATTCTTGAATGAGTAGTTTAAAAAGAAACGGTTCATTAAATGTTTTTATTCTAAATGTTTTTCTAGTGATTAAATTGAAAAATCTATCAATATTTTAAAGACTGTAAATGAGTGGCATTTCTTTACAGGCAAATTTGCAAATAAGTAGTTGACCACTCTTAGTCACTCTTAGTTTACTGTAAAATCACATATTTGTGTATATAAATGCAACGAAATAGGACAGCAAGAAATTCAAATATTGAATATATATATTTTTGAAAATTCAAGACATGGAAAATGTAAATATAAGGAATGCTTTTAAGTTTAGTGTGAATTATTGCTGTATGAATCACATATATGCCTCGATCTGTGACAAATCTGTGATTCACACACCAATAACTCACACAAAACTTTAAAACATTTTAATAAATGCTATATGTAAATGCAGACACTAAGTATATTAAACATTGACTTCATAATTTTTTGTAAAAAAACAGGAGAAGTTGACTATGAAAATCTAACTGATGAAAAGAATGACTCTCAGACTGCTCTGATCACCAATTCTCCCTGTTACGGTGAGTATAAAATTCTTGTAAGAGTACCGGTAATTGAAAATAGTTTTTTGAACTTTCTTCTCCACCCCTCCAAGCTTAGATCAATGCATGCATGCTTTTTTTCCCTAAATTATGGGACACAGATTCTCTGAATTAGCCTTTCTTATTAGCCCTTTTCCAGCATTCATCCATCAAGGTGTCTGTCCATATATGAACTTTTCACATTTTCAACTTCTTCAGAACCACTGGGTCTATTATTTAAATTATAAAAGTCCCAGGGTACATGGGATTCAAAAATATACAAGTAAAGACTTAAACCTTCTTCCAAGGGAAGATAATGAAGAAAAGGCAATAAATAGGCTAAGGTCATTAAAAGGTCATTTTCTAAAGAATGCCTTGGTCAAAAGATAAAAATTATGTAAAAACTTTCTATGATCATGATGATAATGTAGATTCTAAGTTGGCCAAATTACGCCCCAACCAGGGTAGTTATATTCATATTGAACATGTTGAAGCATTCCCTATGTTACAGTAGTTCAGAACCCTTAAGGTTTTATATGGGGTCACAATTTTTCATGGTTATTAATATATAAAGGAGAAGAATCTTTTAAAAAAAAATAAATCAAAGAATAATAGCTGGGCTAAGGTTACTCAGGCAAGCAGTGGGACCTTAAGGCCCCTTGTTTATTTGGTTAGCTTATGCGATAGTAATGCGTCCGGCATCTGTCCGTCTGTCTGTAAACAATTTTTCAAAATGCTACTCTTCCTACAGCTTTGGTCTGATTTCAGTATTACTTGGCACACAAATAGACAGTATATCGATTTTTGATTTCGATGAACGGTGTTGCCCTGGTTACTAAAAATAGAAATTTTCGTGAAAAACATTCAAAATACTACTCCTCCTACATTTTTAGTCTGATTTCAATAGAACTTGACACACAAGTGGACTACAATCAGATACATAATTCTTTTTATTGGTTTTTCATTTCGATGAACGGTGTTGCCATGGTTACTAAAAATAAGAAATTTCTATGTAATACTTATGCTGGCGTCACACTGTCCCGAAATTGAGCAAAGATGGCCACACGATAAAGGAAATGTTTAAATTCGGCTCTGATCGTAAACACATCTGGCCATTCGTGACGGTTTCTTAAGCCATCGTATGAGCGCCGGTGGAGTTTCTAAGACTTCGGCAACAACTTCGTGAGTGGTAGCAAAATCTTTGGCTGTCAAAAAATTGGCCGAACACATTGCGAAGGTGTTAAATTCGTGTGTCCATTTTGCCCTTCGTAAGGCCATCGTGAGGGCATCTTGTCAAATCGTGTCATCTTCGTCTTTACTTCCTGTGATCATCGGTGTCATCGGGCATTTAGCGTCTCGCGAAGACAAGGCGAAGGAAACAAGAACCAGACCGATTGTTTCACGAAGTCAACACGACCACGTGAAGCCCTCGCAATGCCAGCGTATGGACATCGTATTATATTACGATGACATCGAGATGGGACCACGGTGTCGACGAAGACAGCCGAATTTGAATAGCTCAAGCGTGTCCCATGTGTTATTGTAACGTGCATATATAAAAGGCCGGTATCAGAGCATCTTCCTCATTCATTCAGCAAATCTACAGAGCAAAGGCGTCTACAGCAACCAAAGCTTTACTTTAATCACAATTCAGTTCTAGCAGAATGACATACTTTGATAATGAAAAACAAGAAAAAAGAAGGCAGCAGCATTACTTCTTTTGATGCACCTCAGAAAACATGACGAGGAACTCTTGCAGGCTCAGCAACTCCTCTTACAGGTATAAATTGTCTCATTTCAACTTGTCGTTTCTATTTATTTGTGTTTGTAGCATTTGACAATGTACTATTTTGTTTTGCTTGTTATTTTCCAGAACACGGGGAAACCGCGGCGAAGGAGAAAACAGGGGTCTGTGTGGGTCAGGAAATGGCTGTCTGTAAAGCGTAGAGAACGCTATGGCCACTATACCACTTTATTAAATGAACTGAAAGCAGAGGATGAGAAGGCCTTCTACAACTATACAAGGCTTCCCAAAGGCCTCTACGATCAAGTCCTGAAATGGGTAGAAGGCAGAATAAAAAAGAAGGACACATGGTATAGAAAGTGTCTTCCTCCTGGTCTCAAGTCGCCATCACTCTACGACACCTGGCCTGCGGAGACAACTACCCAAGCCTGTCCTACAATTTCAGAGTTGCTCCAAACACGATCTCCCTCGCCATAGACGAAATTTGCGATGCCATCAAAGCCGAGTTTGCTGCTGAGGTGATCCAGTGTCCTACTACTACTGAAGAGTGGACTGCCATTGAGGAGCAGCTTGAAAAGAGATGGCAATTTCCACACTGCTGTGGTGCTTTAGATGGCAAGCATGTGGCGATCACTTGTCCATGGAATACTGGCTCTGAGTACAGAAACTACAAAGGTTTCTTCTGTATTGTCCTAATGGCCCTGGTTGATGCAGACTACAAGTTTCTTTGGATTGATGTCGAGTCTGATGGCTCCAGCAACGACGCTAGTGTTTACAATGGATCAGAATTGAAGGAAGGCCTAGAGAGTCCGAACAACATGTTTAATCTCCCTGAAGAGAAGTCTCTACCTGGTGATGACGTTCCTGTCCCATACTATATAGTAGGGGACAATGCTTTTGCGATCAACAAGCGCCTTATGAACCCGTTTTCCATCAGAAACATGGAACACCACGAGAGAATATTCAACTATAGACTCTCAAGAGCCTGACGTGTAGTGGAGAATGACTTCGGTATTCTGGCACACAAGTTCCTAATCTTGCTGGGGACCATGACTCAGAGACCCGAGACATGCAGGAAAATCATTACAACTTGTGTGATCCTTCACAATCTCATCAGACTTAAATATCCAGCCACCCACACCAACCTGATAGACGTGGAAGACCAGAACCAGGATGTCATCCCAGGGGCATGGAGAAATGACATAGTACTTTTGGATGTTTACCATGAGGAGGCAAGGAACGCAGGAGGGGAGGCAAATTAGAAGATACTTGGGCCACTACTTTACCGCAGTGGCTGGTTCTGTGCCTTGGCAGGACAAGATGATCATGTAATGTCCGACAAAGAGGGACAGCAAAATGAACAGAGAGACAGTAACATTGTGATTATGAAAACATATTTTCACATACATGTTTTGCATTGTAACTACATACATGTGTATGAGTAATAAATTTGTGCGGTGTTTTAAACTTGTGTATTTAAGTACTTTTTCATTAATTGAATTGAGGCCTAACATATAGATTGTTTAAAAATCCCAAGTTTCCTAAATGTAAAATCATACCAAATTAACTTTAACTTTTCTGACGACATGAAAATTTAAAACCGTTCCACCTCTTATTTGCGTTCTTAACTTAAGATACTTAGTGTAGAACTTGGCCAATAGATTTAACTTCCTCGAAAATTGTAACTTATGACAAAGGCTAGTATGAATTTTGGTTTGGGATTTAAAATTCAAGTTTTTATTCATGGCTCTAGGCAATGTATTTAACATTGCTGGAAATTTTAAACTTAGGAAAAAAAGCAAAACATTCAAGTATATAAATCCCTAATTGGGACTTTAAATTGAGATATTGGAAAAAACATTAAACTTTATATCTTTACTTTAAAACTAAAGTCAGGACTCCACACTGATGCCGGAGGTGTGTTCGAGCAACAGTCGGCCTAAGGTTTTATACCCATTGAAAGGTCGCGTGACACCTTCGTGACTTGATTCGAACGCATCGTACTCTCAATACGATGTCTTCTTGCCATCATATTGCCTTTGTGTGTCCTTCGGGTAAACATCTCAATAAAAAATTACATTTTCATGTAGCCTTCGTGTGTGCTTCGGGTGCCATCGTGTGACCATCTGTAGGTATCGTACTTGCTTCGGCTGGTGATTAGCTAGTGACCAATTTCGGGGCCAACTTCGTGCGAAATTCAAAATTTCAATTTCGTATCGCCATCTGGTGTCAATTTCGGGACAGTGTGACGCCTGCATTAAAAAATGCAATACCAAATACAGTTTCAGTTTTAGCACAACATTTTGAGAAAAAAAATTCATAAAAATATACAAAATTGATACATATGTAGGCCTCTTTGGCGTTGGAAGCAAATTGAAAGTGGGGGGGGGGGCGCTAAGTGTAAGAAATTTTTTTAAACCTACAAACCTGAAAGGCAAAAAAAAAAAAAAACAAACAAAAAAGAAAAAAAACGAAAAAAGGGAAAACGATGTCCATTTTTAAACACGAAAATCCTTAGACTACTTATCGGGGGGTGGGTGGGGGGGGGGGGGGGGTTAGGCGAGGTTCTATCGGTACCAAATTTTCTTCCAAATACTACTACTTTCCACCTATTTCCCCCTTATTTTGTCTTTACTTCAACGTGTCTATGGAATGTTGGGGGGGGGGGGTCTAAACCTGCGCCGCAATGTTTAATGCCTATACTATGTCTATCTTTGCAACAACAAAAAAAGGGGGGCTAAGCCCCCCCCCCCCCCCCCTGCCTCCCGGTTCCGACGCCCATGTTTTTTTTGTGTATGCTTAGTTGGTAGTGACTGTTTTAAGAATTTTTGGTAGATGAAAATGACACTGAAATATATTTTTATTTTCTGAACATAAAGGAACTGTCTTCGCATTAATGAAAAATACTTTGCAACCTGTTTATAGGATAATCTGAAATAAATACACACAGTAAATCCATATCTGACCATGCCATTTGATTATTGCCAGAGGTTTCAAAAAGTTTTGATCGGTATTCAGAGTACAAAGGACAACGCATTAAAAACTGAATTTCGTCTTTTACATTATCAAACACTACATAATTTTCCCTAACAAACGTTGTTTTAAAATTAGCATAAGTCCGCAATTTGGGAATGCTTAAATTCTCACTGCTCATGTATTTGCTGTCAAGCAGCGAATCGACTAAATCTTAAAATAATTATGTGATCGTACATACAGTGTATTAAAAAATGACGTCTTCCCTTTATCTTATTATCATCTTAAAGGATAAGTGTGGACTTATTAGTAACGTAAAAATAAAATAAAAAGATTAGTTAACCAGCTCAGATATTCATGATGTACCAATAACACTGTCGTATAATTGGGAAAAAATTTAATTTCAAGTACTTTGATTATATTGTTGAAGTAAATTGTATTGTGATGTTGCTACAATAAACCATAATTTCATAAATTCTTTTGTAATATCTTTGATCAGAATAGCCCCATCAAGACCTTTCAAGTGAAATGCAAAGTTTTTAAAATTATTCATATCTTAATATAAGAGCTTTAAAATTTGGAACTTTGAATAGAGTGTATTAAGACTAGAGTTTTTTGTTTTTGATAATCCATTCCCATCCAATAAAATCTTTCTTTAATCGACTTGACTGTCCTATCCCTACCAAGATGACCTGCATATTTTCGGCAGTGTAATTCCTCAAAGATTGTTTTTCGTACTGATGAAGGGGCTACCAATAATAATATTACGGTAATGGCGCCCGTTCAAGTAGGCCACGCTCAGTAACGGAGAGGTAGAGTGGCCATTATAGCGCATAACTCAATAAGTTTGGTGTCTTGGATGAAGTTGTTATAATCAACTGTGTTCAGAGATTCAGGACTGTTATTTTTGGAGACCTAAAGTGCAAAATGATGTTTTTGTAGGAGTTTTCAGTCCAAACTTTGACGTGAGTAGTTATTACTATAAATAGTTACATGTCCAAACCGGTTATATGAGTATTAACACGATAGACAAATACTTGACTATGTCGACCAGTGGTGTTGTTACCAGAAATTCGAATTCTAACTCACGCAAGTCAACAAACAGTCCTATCTCAGACTCCAAATAACAATAATCAAAAACAAGAAAAACAAGAGAAATAGGAAAAGGCGTCGGAGAGGCCGTCAGAGGAAATGCTCTTAATTCAGACGCAACTTACTGAAATAAAAAACGATCTGAATAAATCAGTCAAAGTTGACGACATCAGGGGTATCATCAAAAACGTCGCAGAGGAGCTACTCTCCAATCATTTAAAGAATTTTGAAAAGAAAATGAACGACCAAATTTTGCAACTAAAACAAGACAATCAGAAGCTAACTTACGATATTGAACAATTAAAAAAAGAAAATTCGGAGCTTAAGAGGGAGCTAAATGAAAGCAATGACGCTCTAAACGATGTGTACAATAGAGTGGGGGAAGTAGAGAAGTTATCTAAAAGCGCTGCCGCAAAAGCAAAATTCCAGAAAAACAAATATTACGTTTCATGGGTTTCCCGAGGCAAAAGACGAAAACCTATTAGAAAAGATTGATGAGGCCTTAGGGGAAGTGGGTGTGGCTATATCCGAAACTGATGTGATAGCGATGCACCGAATTCCATCAAAACAAAAGGACCAGCCCCAACCAATAATTGTCAAATTGCGTAGCCCTGATGCTAAAGGGACTATAATGAGAAAGAGAGCCGACATAAAAGAGCTGAAACAGGGGTAGAGAGTCGCAGACGACGTGACACGGGACAACGCTATGTTGATATCCAAACTCAGTGACGACCCTAGAATCGACGCCGCTTGGTATTTCAACGGAGCAGTATACGGACAATACGGGAAACGCAGAATCAAGTTTGATATTTTTGACTCCATTGAAAGAATTCGGAAAAAGTTACTCCGTTCGGAATCTCTTTGCAATTTAAACGGCCATGAACACTTCCGGTGATGAGTGACATAGTAGCTGGGTAAACAAAAGTAAAATGTGCTATTAATGAGCCACTCAGGTGTCTACAGGAATTACATTTCTTTATTTTTTCGTGTCTTTGTGTTTGTCTTTGTCAGTGTGTGAAAGATGTATGTGTGAATTTTGTTGGGTTAGAAATAGTATCACAATTTATATGCGCACCAACGTGCATGCACTAAGTCAATGTTATTTATTTAGCTTTTTTAAACGTATACTTAGCATTGTCTGCACAATACCCTCTGGTGCATATTTACTGAAAAAACATTCATTTGTTTATTTACTCCATATTACTTATTCTTCTATGAGCTTTAATGTCATGTCTTTAAACTTTAGAGGTCTTGGGGGATTAGAAAAAGGAGAGATGTGCTTAACTACATTAGACAAAAACATTTTTCTGTTTACCTTCTACAAGACACACATTTCATTATGAATGATTACAATGATATTAGGTCTTTATGGGGTTATGATGTTTATATTTCTCCTGGACAATCTAATGCCAGAGGCACTGCTATTTTGTTTAATAATACTTTTGAATATAAAATTATAAATGTACATGTAGATCAAGAAGGTAACCTGTTTGTTTTGTCTTTTACTTGATGGAAAACACCATGTGCTTTTTCATTCCATTTATTAACAACTAAAACTAACTTTAACAACAAAAGAGTTCCAATCATATTTTAGATAAGTCGTACTTAATGTAACATCTCCCCCCCCCTTAAAAAAAGTAATTCACTCAATTACTTAAAAGAAAGAGAATACTTGATTATATAAATCATTGAAATCATTTAACATCACTTAGCATTAATGAAGCAGTTTTTTCACTAATGGACTAAATTTCTAAACACAAATTGGAAATGTCTTTGACTAGACTGATTAATGACTAGATAAGATCTATGCATGCAAAAATGTCTACAGTTATTTAACATTCCTCAATGAGTCTTTTCGGAGGGCCACATTGTCTCCTAGGACGCACTGTTTCACAATTTTGATCATCACGCGTTCGGATATTTTCGTCTCCAGTCGCTTCTACTTCATGATCACTCGGTTCTGGTTCATTGCGCGGATAACTGGTCGGATTTTCGCAAGTCTTTAGAATGTCTTTTCGATTTCTGCGATATTCTGCATTTCCGGTTGACACAATATATGATCTTTGATCGATTTGCTTTTGGATTGTTCCCTGCTCCGTCCATGCTGTATCGTCTGGATTTCTTAATCTGACCATGTCTCCTTTCTCTAATTTTGGTAACTGATGAGTTGATCTGTTGTAGTAATACTTTTGTCTCCCTTGACTAGCTTTTCTCTGTTTGATGACATCTTCTCTGTTAGATGTATATATAGATGTTCTTCTAACATAGGTAAGTCGGTCCTAACTTTTCGATTGTACAGAATTTCAGCTGGTGATTTTCCACAGGATAACGGTGTTGCACGGTAAGCAAGAAGACTAAGGTAAAAATCTTCTCCTGATTTCTTGAGTAGATTATTGATGATACCTACGGTTTTCTCTGCTAATCCATTAGACTGTGGGTGTTTCGGACTTGATGTTTTGTGCTGGAAGTTGTAGTTTTCTCCAAATTTTTGAAATTCTTCTGAGGTGAACTGAGGTCCATTATCCGAGATGATGATCTTGGGAATGCCGTGTCCTGCAAATATGAACTTCATGGCTTTGATTACCGCTGTACTTGTCGTCTTCTTTAGTGGACAAACTTCAGGGTAATTCGAGTAGTAGTCACACATGACTAGATAATTTTTTGTTGTTGCACACGCACAAATCCACTCCAATTTTTTCCCAAGGGTAATTTGCTGTTTCGTGTGAAAGCAATGGTTCTGCTGTTTGTTTTGCTCTGTGTTTCAGACACTCGGAGCATGATTTGACCTTTTCTTCGATACTCGGATTCATTCCTGGCCAATACATGATTTGTCGGGCTCTTTGTCTGCATTTTTCAATTCCTAGGTGTCCTGTGTGAATTTTCTGCAACATTTCCTTCCTAAGGGAGTTTGGAATGACTATTTTGGAACCTTTGAGTATAAGGCCATCTGCGTAGCTGAGTTCACTCCTGAAATTCCAGTATTCTAGCTTGTATCAAGGAGGGTAAGTCCCATTTCTGTTTAGGAAATCCGTCTCTGATGGTCTGCTTCAGTTTTTGAAGTTGCCCATCCATAACTGTTTCTTGACGTATTTCTTCTAATTTTCTGTCCGACACTGAAAGGTTTGTAATTACTGAATCCACGTAAACTTGAACTTCTTCTTCTCCTGACAATTATATATACACGCTGTCTGTAAATAGGCTCTTGACAATGCATCAGCTGTGTGCGTGAAGTTTCCTGGTGTATAAAATACCACTAGTGTATATTTCTGCAGTCGCTCAAGGATTTCTTAAAGATGGCTTCCAAGGGCTTGTGATCAGTTTCTACTTGCACGGCTTGTCCGTATATAGAACATGGAATCGTTCACAAGCGGGTAATTGCCAACATTTCTTTCTCTATTTGAGCATAGTTCTTTTCTGCTGTTGTCATAGCTCTGGAGGCATACGCAACAGGCATCCATTTGTCATCGTGTTTTTGGAGAAGAACTGCCCCTAGGCCTGTCGTAGATGCATCTGAAGAGATTCTTGTCTCTGCATCTGGGTCATAGAATTGTAGAACTGGTTCTGAAGTCAAAACTTTCTTCAGTTCTTCAAAGGATTCGTTTTCCTCTTGCGTCCACTGAAACAAATTCTTCTCTTCCAGAAGGCGTCGGAGTGTGTGCTTTTCTGCTGTTACTCATAATTGACTTCCTCTTTGACGTCTTGCATTCATCGGGGCAACAGGCAATTGCATTTGTTCATCATGATCCCTTTTGAGAGAAGAACCAGAAGTCTCTGTAGGCCTACTGGTTTGTACTTATAACAAAGGATGCCATTGCCAACAGACCAAAACTGTAGGATGACTAGCGTTTAAAAGGAATTTCAAAGAAAATTCAATTTTGAGTAACCATGGCAACATCGTTCATCGAAATTAAAATACAATGCACTATTTTATGTACCTTAGTGTAGTCTACTTGTGTGCCAAGTAATATTGAAATCAAATCAAAACTGTAGGAGGAGTAGTTTTTCTGAAATTTCAAAAAAATTCTTTTTTAGTAACCATGTTCTCAAAATAAATCACACAAATGGATATTATGTATCTAAGTTTTCCTTGTGTACCAAGTAATATTGAAATTGACCAAAACTGAAACACATTTCAAAGAAAATTCTCTTTTCCAGGCAACACCGTTCATCGAAATCAAAAACCGAGTGTGTGCGTTTTGTGTGCCAAGTAATATTGAAATCAGACCAAACCTGTAGGAGGAGTAGCGTTTTAAAGGAATTTCAAAGAAAATTCTATTTTTAGTAACCATGGCAACACCATCCACCGAAATCAAAAAACGATGCACTATTTTGTGTATCTAAGTGTAGTCTACTTGTGTACCAAGTAATATTGAAATCAGACCAAAACTGTAGGAGGAGTAGCATTTTAAAAGAACTTCAAAGAAAATTCTGTTCAATTGAAATCAAAAACCGATATATTTTATGTATCTTAGTGTAGTCTACTTGTGTGCCAAGTAATATTGAAATCCCTGTTGCGTTTTGAAAAATTGTTTACAGAGATTACATCTCTCTAAAAATGTCAATTCCTGCACTCCGAATTCACATTTAGATTTGTTGAGCTTTAAATTTGCTCCTCTAACTGTCTCCAGAACTTGTTTTAATCTCTCATTGTGTTCTTCAAGGGTTGCTCCCCAGACTATGATGTCATCCATGAATGATGATGTCCCCTGGAGATGCTCCAGTATCATGTGTACTGCTTTATGATATACTTCCGGTGCGGAGGATATGCCAAATGGTAAGCGTAGGAATCTGTATCTTCCAAAAGGTGTATTGAAACATGTATACATGGAAGACTGTTTGTCAAGTTTCATTTGCCAAAATCCTGACGAGGCGTGGAGCTTGCTGAAGTGCTTTGCATCCTTGAATTTTGACATTATTTCTTCCCTTGATGGTAGCTTGAAGTGCTCTCGCTTAATGGCCTTGTTTAGGTCTCTCGGATCTAAGCATACTTTGAGTGCTCCATTTTTCTTTACGGGTAAAACGATCGAGCTAACCCAGGTTGTTGGATCCTCAACCTTGCATATAACGTTAGCCTTTTCCATTCTGTCGAGCTCCTGTTTCAGTTTGTCATGTAACGCAAAGGGTACTTTTCTGCAGGGATGTATCACTGATGAAACCTTCTCGTCAAGCTGAATTCTGTGTTCACCCGGCAAACAGCCCAGTCCCTGGAATACATCATCATAGTTTTCCACAAGATTTTGGACAGTTGAGACTTCCTTTTGTTTTGGTTCCTCATTTTTGGTTACCATGTAAACTCTCTGGACAAGTCCTAGTCTGCTGCATGCACTAACTCCAATGATAGGTGTGCGCGACTCTGTTACTATTACAAAGTGCAGCTTGAAAACTTGTAGTTTTCTCATCACTATCAACACACATGTTCCTTAATAGGGATGGAATTTCCACTGTAGGAAGTTAGCTTGATCTTTGATGTGTGAATCTTTGGTTTGGATTTCAATTTGTTGAATAGTTCCTCTGTTATGATGTTAACCTGACTTCCTGTATCTAGTTTGTACTTTATTTCTGTTCCATTTGTCTTCAGATGTGTGAACCATTCATTAGTTTCTTCTGCTTTGGGATTCTCCACCGTATACACAAAGAATTCACCTGCCTCACTTTCACTGTCATTGAGTTCGTTTATCTCATGGACTTTCTTTTTACTGGTGAAACACATTTTAGCATAGTGGTTTTGTTTCCCACATTTCCTGCATACTTGTCCTACTGCCGGACAATCCTTTCCATGGTTTCCCCCACATCTTTTACATTGTTCATGATTTTTCTTTTGGTATCCTTTGTTTACAAAAGCTTTGTTTATCTGTTTTTCTTTGAAGGGTTTTGGGTTTGTGTTTACTTTTAACAGCATGTACCTCCTTGTCTTCTGGTTTTAATTCTTTCATTCGTTCCTTTGTAGCTTCTGTAGCCCTGCACATGCGTATGGCCCCATCTAGTGTAAGATCTTGTACTCTGAGCAAACGTTCTCGCAATGAATCATCTGGAGCACCACATATGATGCGGTCTCTTATCAATGAATCAGTTAAATCACCAAATTCACAGTTTTTTGCTTTGGTGCGAAGCTCAGTAACGTACTGGTCGATGGTTTTGTCCGGTTTTTGCATCAGTGTGAAAAACTTGTGCCGCTCATAGGTTGTGTTTTTGTTTGGCATACAATATGCTTCAAACTTCTCAATTACTAGTATCTTGTCTAACTTTTTCTTATCTTCATTTTGTGCAAACTGAAAATTGTTATAGACTTCTAGTGCATCTTCGCCGATCAAATGAAGGAACAAACATGCTTTCTGAGTGGGCTTCTCTTTGTCTGCCTCTAACCCAGTCGCTTGAATGTAAAGTTCAAACCTTTGTTTGAATTTAATCCAGTTATCGGCAACATTTCCTGTCAGTGACAGTCCCTTTGGTGGGTCCAGCTTATCCATGTTAATGTCTAGGATATTTTTGACTTTCTGACACCATGTTTTGTCTTTTACTTGATGGAAAACACCATGTGCTTTTTCATTCCATTTATTAACAACTAAAACTAACTTTAACAACAAAAGAGTTCCAATCACATTTTAGATAAGTCGTACATAATGTAACACTGTTGGTATTAGAACTTAATATATTCAACATACACGACATTTTATTAATTAATTTATATGGTCCAAATACAGATGATCCAATTTTTTTTCAATCAATATCAGATATAGTCTCAAATTTCCAGGGTGAATTTGTAATTATGGCTGGCGATTTTAATCTGGTTCAGGACACAGTACTGGACTACTATAATTATACAAATATAAACAACAAAAAAGCAAGGGATATTGTTTTGAATATGAAAGATATTCATGGTTTGACTGATCCTTGGATGGTAAAACATGAACAGAGAAAAAAGTACACATGGTTTAAGAACAATCCTACAAAAAAAAAGCCCGACTTGACTTTTTCTTAGTTTCTAATAAATTGATGGCTTTAGTTGATAAGGTTGATATTAAGCCAGGATATAGGTCTGACCACTCATTAATTGAACTCTACATCAAATTCAATAATTTTGAAAGGGGAAAAGGTTTTTGGAAATTCAATAACTCTCTTCTAAAAGACCAGCTTTATATTAATTGTATTAAGGAAACAATTCAAGAAGTAAAGTTACAATATGCTGCCTCTCCTTACAACCCCTCCACTATTAGTTTAGTGGACGACAGAGAATTGTGTATTTGTATTGACGATCAACTATTTTTTGAACAGTTATTATGCATAAGAGGTGCAACAATATGTTACTGCTCTCGAAAAAAGGAAATAAAAAATAAAACTATTAAATCTATCGAAGAAGAAATTAAGTTTTTAGAATCCTTAAGAAGTAATAATGAGTCACATGACATTGTTGAAAGATTAAATAGAGCTCAAAACAGGCTTGAAGAATTTCGAAAAGACTATATTAAAGGATTATTTGTTAGAACTAAATTAAAATGGATTGAACAGGGAGAAAAACCTACAAAATATTTCCATAGTTTGGAAAAAAGAAACTATGTTAATAAAACTATAAGCAAAACCATTCAAAGCAATGGTAACACTATTATTTCCCAAGGTGAAATACTCACAGAAATTGAAAGTTTTTATAAAAACTTGTATTCCTGTTGCGACAACAAGCTAACTGATAAAAAATTATAAATAAAGAAGATATATTTATTTTGGATGAACATTTGTCTAATAGCTTGGAAGGTATCATAACTCAAGAGGAAGCCCCCTCTGCTTTAAAAGATATGAAAAATGATAAAAGCCCAGGCAGTGATGGTTTCACTACAGAATTTTTCAAATTTTTCTGGAAGGATTTAGGAAGTTTTTTTTAATAAGATCAATAAATTTAGGTTTTCAAAAAGGAGAGCTATCAATAACCCAGAAACAAGGTACAGGGTGTCCCAGAATATATGATACCATTTCTTGTTTGAATAAAACACAACTTAATGAATATTGAATAAAAATAAATACATTGTTTATATGTCATATATTTCCAATTTTGTTAACATAATTTGATAGACGTTAAAAAGAAAACAACAAAATTTGAACACTTTAAATTTTGATACAGTTTTTACATGATATGCTCCAAATGACGTCCTTTCTGGCTGGTGACGATGTTGAGACGTTGCATGAAATTCCTAATGACTGCGTCACATGTCTCGTCTGTTATCTTCCTGATTTCCCTCCGAATTGCAAGTTTTAAGTCTGCTAAGGATTCAAGCTCTGGCTTGTACACATTGTCTTTAAGGTATCTCCACAAAAAGAAATCCAGAGGGCTTAGATCGGGGGAATGAGGGGGCCAAATGTGTGCAGTTTTGAAAGAAATAAAATTTCCATTGAATGTTTCGTGTAGCCATTCAGTAACATTTCGAGTTGTGTGAGGCGTAGCTCCGTCCTGTTGGAACCATATATCCTTAGGATTAAAACCCCTTCTTACTAAACATGGCAAGAATTTCTTCTTCAAAAGTTCCAGATAGCGAGTACTGTTAACAGTCTGAGTTTCGCCTGTTTCATCTTCAAAGAAAAAAGGCCCGATTATCCCTTTAGAGCTCATGGCAGCCCAAACTGTTATTTTCTCTCCATGAACAGGTTTCTCCAGATAAAGATTTGGTTTTTCGCTACCCCAGTATCGAGAATTTCTCTTGTTTACTATCCCGTTTAAGTAGAAATGAGCTTCATCGGAAAACCAAATGTCATTGACTATATTGTCATGCTCCCTTATCCATTGAGCAAAAGTAAGGCAGCTCTCAATGTCACTTTGCTTAAGGTGCTGCATTACAGATATTCTATAAGGCTTTAAGTGTAGGTCAAATCTTAAAATCCTGTGAACACTGGATCGGCTACATCACATAGTGTTACTCACATCACTTAAAACTTTCCTCACAGATCTTTGTGGTGTTTCCTCTATAACTTGCTGCACCTGTTGAATACTCTCTGGAATCCTCACCGACTTTGGTCTGCCTCCATTGTTCTGTCTGTTGTCTTGAATAGATCCCGTTTGCTCAAACTTTTTTACAATTCTTAATATTTGCTGCCTGGTTACTCGTTTTTCCTTTGGAAAATCTCTTCTTAAAATTCTTGTTACAGTAACTGTAGACTGGGTTCGGTAATATAGTTTTAAAATAAGGGTAAGTCGCTCTTTTGATAAATCCATTTTTATTCAAAGACAGTTTTCAATTCAATATTATGAGCTAATTTGTGACATCACAATTCCAAAAAAGTGAGATATTTTCCCGCCATATTTTGGTGCTATAAAATTGTATTTATTCAATTTATAACTTAGACAAAAATCAAAGAAATTGGTTATGGCATTTGTTTTTTATGATTATTTCAAATGGTATCATATATTTTGGGACACCCTGTATTATATCAATCTTACCAAAAGGAGATAAACCTAGAGAATTTCTTAGTAACTGGCGTCCAATATCTCTTCTTAATGTAACATATAAAATTGCATCTGCGTGCATTGCAAATAGACTTAAAAAGGTTCTTGACTGTGTAATCAATAAAAACCAAAAAGGATTCCTCAAAGGTAGATTTATTGGAGAGAATACACGAATAATCTATGATGTAATAAATACGGTACATGAAAAACATATTCCTGGTATGATATTATTTATTGACTTCGAAAAGGCATTTGACTCTATATCATGGAAATTTATGTATAATACTTTGAAATTCTTTAATTTTGGTCCTGATCTTATAAAATGGGTTTCAGTACTATATAATAAAGCTAATCTTTGTGTCATTCAGAATGGTATTTTTTCAAAATTCTTTGAAATTGGTAGGGGTTGTCGTCAAGGTGACCCGGTATCTCCTTACCTCTTTAATCTTTGTGTAGAAATTTTAGGACACATGATTCGACAAAATAGAAATATAAAAGGCATTAAAATAGGGAAGGAACAAGTTTGTCTTACACAATATGCAGATGACACAGTTCTTTTTCTTGATGGAACAGAAAAGAGTCTAAAAAGTGTTCTGGATCTTCTTTTTCAATTTTCAAAATTTTCAGGTTTAAAACCTAACATTTCTAATAAAACAAAAGCAGTTTGGATTGGTTCTAAATTAGACACAGAAAATACAATTTGTACTGATACAGGATTAAAATGGACAACCGAACCTTTTACTGTTCTTGGTATAACATATACAGCAAATCTAAAAAAAAAATGGAGGAACTTAATTTTGACAAGAAGTTTAAACTTATTCAAAAAAGAAATAAACCATTGGTCAAAGAGAAATATTACCCCTTTGGGAAAAATAACAGTAGTAAAAAGTTTGTTCCTATCAAAGTTCACTCATTTATTTACTTCCCTTCCAAAACCTAGTTTGCAGTGGATACATGTACAGCTCTTTGAAAAAACCTTATCTAAATTTATATGGGGAAATAAAGTTGATAGAATTTCTCGAAAAACATTGCAACTGGATTTCGGAAATGGTGGATTAAGAATGACTAATATAGAAACATTTATCAAATCTCAAACTAACTTGGATGAGGAGAATTTTAACTATTAATCCAGATTGGAGTAATCGTTTTTCAGAAATTACTGGATGTAATATTAACAAGTTATGTAGTGTTGGGCCTGAATATTGTAAACAAAGAGCAAAAATCACACAAAACATGTTTTGGAAAGAAACTTTATTTTATTTTAGGGAGTTTATAGAGAGTTTTAATTTACATTCACTGAGTGAGCCACTGTGGTATAATAATAAAATAGAGATTCAAAATAAATATGTATTTTGTAAACCAATGTTCGATAAAGGGTTCCATATAGTGCATGATTTATTCAATACAGAAGGCAATTTTATCAGTTATGAAAGTATCACAAATGATTATTTTGTAAAGTTACCTTTTACCACATATGAAGGTTTGAAGCAAAGCATTTTGACTGCATGGCCTAATATCAAGCAATATTTATATTATACTTTTGTTAAACCATATCAACCTGAATTTGTAAAAATACTTTGTAAGAACAGAAAAGGATCCAGAAATATTTATGATTATTTAATGTCAAAAACAAAGCACAGACCTATTTGTGAAAACAAATGGGATACTGATCTAAAATTAGAGTTAAATTTAGCTGCAGAACTGTAGCTCTCCGAAAAATATATGTTGATAGACCGGAGAGCTACAGTGCCACCCATTTAAAAAACTGTATATTTATTGCGCACAAAAAAGTGCGCTCGGTTCTGGATTAAATCTTTCAAATTCTTATCTCAATTGCAAAAAAAGCTATATTTCAATAAAGTCCTTACTCCTCTATCAATTACTTTCGTAGTTTACATCTGTACGAAGCGCGTTGGACCGAATTATCTTGCAAACCAAAATGAAAGTATAAATAGGCGAAATTTTCGATGATCTCAGTTTCAGGGCCAGGAGGGCTATTAAAAACAATTGTAAGGAATATTTTGTTGTGGAAACAGTGAAAGAATATGTTAGGAACACACGGTTAGTAATATTTTGAGCTGACAGTTTTAAAAACATGGAGAAATAAATCCAGTACCGAGCGCACTTTTTTGTGCGCAATAAATATACAGTTTTTTAAATGGGTGGCACTGTAGCTCTCCGGTCTATCAATATAAATTTTTCGGAGAGCTACAGTTCTGCATCTAAGTTAAATTTTGATTGGAAACATGTTTATGCAAACTTTAAATTGACAACAAAAGACTCAGGACTTATGTGGTTCAATTATAGAATTATCCATAGAATATAAGTTACTAATAAGAACCTATATCTGTCAAAAATCTATTAGGTACAAATAAGAACCTATATCTGTCAAAAATCAAAAATTCACCACTTTGTTCAATATGTAACTTAGAACCAGAGACAATCAAGCATTTATTTTTCTACTGTCCACAGGTTTCTTTGATTTGGTTAGCATTGTCAGATTGGATATTTCAAAAGTCTGGTACAAGAATTGTATTTGATGTCAAAACTGTTATTTTTGGTAATTTGGAAGAAGATAATATGGCAATTAATTTGATTATCCTATTATAGTGAAGAAATACTTATTTCAACAATCAAGAAAGAACAATAATATTGTTTTCAATGAAATCTTAAAATATTTAAATAATAACTATTGTTTAGAAGAAAAATTGTCAGGAAATATATTTTACAAAAATAGATGGTCCAAGTGGAAATGTCTTTTTAATGTGTCCAATAGTAATTCTTAATATAATTATACTGATTGAATATGCATTGCATATTGCGTAAGTTTATGTTTATATATATTATTACGTATATTGAAGTGTATCTATCCTTACGTATGTATACTAGATGTTTATAAATGTGTGTATCTGTATTTTTCCAACAAGTATGAGAGTGGGAGAGAGAGGTGTATATGTCTTGAAATTACTTAAATAAAAAAAAAAAGTTTTTGACTTAAGTACGCGTTAAGCATATTTTTAGGACCTATATACTACTTAAGTATGTCTTATACCGTAACATAAAGCGAACTAAGCAAAATCTTAGCCAAGTCATACTTATGTATTGAATGAAAATATTACACAGCGTGAAAGTTCATCAGGTCCAGGAAAATCACTAGATCCACGTATATAGCTATATTTAGCTATATAGGTATTTAAACCTATCACATATAGCTTGATCTACCTATATATGAAGTTTACATGCGGTAAATATCAAATAAAATTTGAATTACTAATTGTCTCACACTGAGTACATGTTAATTGTTTTCATATGTGAATAATACTCAGTCACGTGCTGAAAAATGTCCATAAATACGCCGCGTTTGCATGATTTCTTTTAATAAAGAGGCAGAATGTGAAGAAGAAACATTCCTGACTTACCTTCTTTCAGGTAAATTGTATTTTATTCTAGTAATCTTGTAAAACTTTTGTTAAAATCTTGTTACCTCCACAATGGTAGGCCATTTTATCCTGCAGCGGAAATGAACAACGCTGTGTAGTTGCGGAGCCGGGACGATAATTACATTGATGCCCGGTTTACATCACCTGTGTATGGAATTCTATTCGAGTCATAAAAAAAATTAACTTTGCTATTTTCCTACTGTTTTATGACTTCTTTTTATATATTATTTCAATTGTGTGTGTGTAATTTACTGATGTTTTAAATATTTCCTGGAATTTTTATACAAAATATTATATAAAAGGAGGTCTAAGTTGTTTGTGTGTATGAAAGGGGTGGGGGGGGGATGCAATTTCATACGTAATGCTACACCTGGAAGGTTGTTATTATTCCAAAAAATCTTAATGCATCACAGTATAAAATGTTAAAATACTTATGTTTAATTCATAAGATATTCCATGTTAGCCTTCATTGGGAGATTATTGGATTTGCATATAAACATTATCCTTGTATCAGTATGTTTGTCTGTCTGTCTGCCTTTATATGAATACAAGGCAAACTTCTTAATTTTATGCATACAGGTTACAAAAATTGTATGTGCATTAGTGGAAAATGAGAGACACAATATACAGGATGATTGTCGTTAATTAAATACCACGTATAAAAACACAGATTACCTATCGGAGGTAAACGCAGAACAGTGGTTGAAGGATAGAAACAAGTTTATTCTGTCGTTTTTGTCCGCAATTTTGGGAAAAACATTAACGAACTTTCTAATAAAGAGAAATCCAATTTGATTTTTTGCGTAGAGCAAATATACTCTTTATTTAGAGGAAATTTGGTTTTGCCTTTCAGTTTTTGTAAGAACTTATCATCTTACTATTTTTCTGGAAGTCGAAGTGTATGTACACTGAATTCTGTTGCTGGACCTGGTTCCTACTATCGCACTCTTCTGTCCTGGATAGGTGACCAAGCTTGCGATCCAGTAAGAGTAGATGACAGATCCGACGTGATCACACATTTTGACAATAACCAGATTCTTGCACGAAGCTGGAGAGTGCACTACGACAATAAAGCCATCTTATCAGCAATAACAACTATTGTTCATTTTTTTCCTCATTCCTCATCCTTTCTGCAATAGAATCCCGACCTATCTCCTAGAAAATGGCTGTATTCACAGAACTTCAAATCCATTTCCTCTCGTCTTCTCTCTCACTTTGATAAATTCTCAGATATATTTAGATATCTAAGAGTTAATTTTATTGAAAGCCGTTTGCAGAACATTGTTAAAGAACAGAAGGAAGGGTTGACAGGTCCTACAGATGCCATCCAAGAAGCCTTACACAGACGTAAGAGATTGAGAGAAGACGATGAACCTCCTTCTAAATGCAGACTTCGCCAGGACCCTTACGATTTCATAGAACACTATCATAAAGGCAAACCCAAGATTGTTATGGGCAACCCTGTGGTCACCAATCCTTGCTCATATGATGCAGTCATGGAAGTGCTGACCACCATAAAGTAGTGCACAACAGGCGGAGGAAGAACCTGGACGGCTGTTGGATGCGATGGACTCCCTTATCCAGATTAGAGATTCAGAGATTTTCTTGACCCCTTCTCAGATCAGACCCCCAAGTAATTTAACAGGAAAAAATCTAGACCCTGAAGTAGTCAACTTTTCCATCAAATGCAAAAACAACATGATAATGTTTTTGAAGGAATGTTCCAAGTGCAATTCCGTGCAGTTGTGCAAATTTTTGGTGCCAATTTTTATATTATCTGAAGATCGAAAAAATTATAACAACATAGAAAATAAAAATAAATCTGAAATTTCCAATGCCATACAGACAGATACAGAAATTGAAGGAGATGGATTTTGACATGGGTATGCAGTATCCAATGTATGAATTTAATTATTATAAGCATATATACATATTAAATAATGTGCCTTTCAAATAAATTATTTATTTTATTTTTAATTTCAAAAACGCTTGAAGGTATAACATTTCCTACAAATTTTTTAGGTGATGAAAAGACTAAGGAGTGGTCAAAAATCAAAACTGAGAAAAAGGCAATGTTGATAAAATTCTACAAAGAATTAGTACAGCTGGTAGAGGAACTTGAAGATCGTGAGGAAGAGGAAGAAGAGGGTTTGTTCCTTTATATGTATATATATATATATATATTTATTTACAGTAATGTACATTTAATTTAGGATTATGAATTCAGTGTTAAGAAATACCTTCTTGAACAACATGTTTTTTCTCTGGTACTGAGCCTGAGCTATTTTGGCCTTATTCTCCTGGTATTGATCTCCTGCTGAACACATACGTACTTTCCCCCTTTTTTGTTGTCCTTTTCTGTTCTTACAAGGGTTGTAATTTTTAGTTGTAAAACTGAACCTCTCGCTGTCCTATTTCATAGAGAAAAAAACGTGGAAACCATGTTCTGCATACCCCCGCCCCTTTCAACTTTAAAATAACATTTTTCTTAATTCGTTACTGTTATCATATTTATATATATGTCATTTCTGATAAAAGAAATAATATCCTTTATTTTCCTTCCTCATTCTCCAATTATAATCATATTATCTCTTCATTTCTCAAAATTGATTATTTATTACATTTTTTGTGCTTCCATAGATATTTCACTGAAAGATGCGGATTCGACCTGCTCCGCATCCTGCCTTTAGATTAAACACATTATTCCCATTTAAGACATTGCACGGGAACACGCAGATGAGGAATGGTAAGTTTTTTTTTAACTTTTTAAAAAGCTTTTCAGACATTATTTCAATGTTACTGACATGATAACTTGAAAGAATACATAAAGTGTCTTCTTTTACTATTTGGTATATGTTAACGCAGCATTAATATACGTAAAACTTTTGAACTAAAACACAAAGATAGGCAGTTCAAGCAAAGAAATACCATAATGCGACAACACCCTCAATAAATTCTGTTTCAAAAAATCGCACGTGATTTACGCGGATAGGTAGATCAAGCTATATGTGATAGGTTTAAATACCTATAAAGCTAAATATAGCTATATAGGTGGATCTAGTGATTTTCCTGGACCTGTTCATCATGTAGTGTTTGGTTAGTACATGTAAGTGTGATATTTACTCACAGACTGAATATTGTTTACTTCTTTAATCACGCCTTGCTAGCTATTGTCACAATTGTCTTAAGGGGATTTAGTCTTTAAAATTCACTTGGATTTGCTTCTCGTTTACGGAAGATAATGGCTCGAAAACAATTTTCCAGTTTGGAAATCGAAACTTTGATAGAGTTTCAGAATCATAAAGAAGTTCTTAATTCTTCGTTTAACAACACTTGAAAAACGCATAAAAACAAAGGGCATGGGGAAGTGTGGCATCAAAGGTAAATATTTCTCTCTTTCTTTCTCTCAGGCATGTACCAACAGGGGGCCAGGCCCCCACTTTTTTTCCCAACATTACTTTTACTATTGGAAATGTTCATTGAAAGGATGCCCCCCCGCCTTTATACTGCAGAAAGTTCATATCAGGAAATGTAGTATGGAATGCAAAAAAAAAGGTACTGAAAGAAGTTGGCTTTGAAAAAAGTTGGCCTCTACCCACCCATCCACCCACAACGAAATAGGATTTTCGATTTTGGACAATTTTCCTTTTTCTTGTTTGCTTTTAAATTTTTTTCGGGAAAGTCAAAAAAAAATTCTCTGTCCCCCTCCCCCACTTTCAAAAACAATGCTACGTGGCTGTCTCTATCTCTCTCTCTCTCAGCACTGATTAGTGAAAATTCCGTTATATGCATAATACGGTGTTTTGAATGCCTTAGATTTCCACACATTTTATAGCAAAATACATATGATAAGTGCATACATATAAATATACATATTTTTTTTATTTTAAGATTTACACAGAATGTTCAAATACATATTCTTTTATAATAATATAGGAAGTTAATTTTTAGCTCTACTGGTCAGAGACCAGAAGAGCTTATGCGATAGTAATGCGTCCGGCGTCCGTCCGTCTGTCTGTCCGTCTGTAAACAATTTTTCAAAACGCTACTCCTCCTACAATTTTAGTCAGATTTCAATATAACTTGGCACACAAGTAGACCACACTAAGATACATTAAATAGTGCATCGGTTTTTGATTTCGATGATCGGTGTTGCCATGGTTACTAAAAATAGAATTTTCTGAGAAATTCCTATAAAACGCTACTCCTTCTACAGTTTTGGTCTGATTTCAATATAACTTGGCACACAAGTAGACTACACTAAGATACATAAAAAAGAGCATCGATTTTTTATTTCCATGAACGGTGATGCCATGGTTACTAAAAATAGAATTTTTTGAGAAATTCCTTTAAAACGCTACTCCTTCTACAGTTTTGGTCTGATTTCAATATTACTTGGCACACAAGTAGAATACACTAAGATACATAAAATAGTGCATTGGTTTTTGATTTCGCTGAACGATGTTGCCATGGTTACTAAAAATAGAATTTTCTGTGAAATTTCTTTAAAACGCTACTCCTTCTACAGTTTTAGTCTCATTTCAATATCACATGGCACACAAGTAGACTACACTAAGATACATAAAATGGTGCATCGGTTTTTGATTTCGATGACCGATGTTGCCATGGTTACTAAAAGTAGAATTTTCTGTGAAATTCCTTTAAAACGCTACTCCTTCTACAGTTTTAGTCTCATTTCAATATCACTTGGCACACAAGTAGACTACACTAAGATACATAAAATAAGGCATCGTTTTTTTTATTCGATGAACGATGTTGCCATGGTTACTAAAAATAGAATTTTCTGCGAAATTTCTTTAAAACGCTACTCCTTCTACAGTTTTAGTCTCATTTCAGTATCACTTGGCACACAAGTAGACTACACTAAGATACATAAAATAGTGCATCGATTTTTGATTTCGATGATCGGTGATGCCATGGTTACTAAAAATAGAATTTTTTGAGAAATTCCTTTAAAACGCTACTCCTTCTACAGTTTTGGTCTGATTTCAATATAACTTGGCACACAAGTAGACTACACTAAGATACATAAAATAGTGCATCGATTTTTGATTTCCATGAACGGTGATGCCATGGTTACTAAAAATAGAATTTTTTGAGAAATTCCTTTAAAACGCTACTCCTTCTACAGTTTTGGTCTGATTTCAATATTACTTGGCACACAAGTAGAATACACTAAGATACATAAAATAGTGCATTGGTTTTTGATTTCGTTGAACGATGTTGCCATGGTTACTAAAAATAGAATTTTCTGTGAAATTTCTTTAAAACGCTACTCCTTCTACAATTTTAGTCTCATTTCAATATCACATGGCACACAAGTAGACTACACTAAGATACATAAAATGGTGCATCGGTTTTTGATTTCGATGACCGATGTTGCCATGGTTACTAAAAGTAGAATTTTCTGTGAAATTTCTTTAAAACGCTACTCCTTCTACAGTTTTAGTCTCATTTCAATATCACTTGGCACACAAGTAGACTACACTAAGATACATAAAATAAGGCATCGTTTTTTTTCGATGAACGATGTTGCCATGGTTACTAAAAATAGAATTTTCTGCGAAATTTCTTTAAAACGCTACTCCTTCTACAGTTTTAGTCTCATTTCAATATCACTTGGCACACAAGTAGACTACACTAAGATATATAAAATAGTGCATCGGTTTTTGATTTCAATGAGCGGTGTTGCAAGATTAATAAAAATAGAATTTTCTGAGAAATTCCTTTAAAACGCTACTCCTTCTACAGTTTTGGTCTGATTTCATTATCACTTGGCACACAAGTAAACTACACTAATTTACATATATTAGTGCATCGGTTTTTTATTTCAATGAACGGTGTTGCCATGGTTACCAAAAGTAGAATTTTCTGTGGAATTCCTTTAAAATGCTACTCCTTCTACAGTTTTGGTCTGATTTCAATATACTGTAAACGTATTTTTTTCCACGGGGTCATAATTCCGCGGAATCTCAATTTCTGTTTAATCCGCGGGTAGGTAATTACGCGGATTTCTTAGAGCGTCACTATATGCCTTACGTTTACGTTAAGTACGCTTGGACAAATTTCCGCGGAAAATTTGTTACCGTGTACATAGTTTCAATTAATACCACGCGGAAAAAAGTACTTCTACAGTAACTTATCACACAAGTAGACTACACTAAGATACATAATTCTGTGCATCGGTTTTTAATCAGTACAAACCAGTAGAGCTACAGTCTCGACAGAGACTTCTGGTTTATATTATGTATTCCTATAAAAATGAAGGTAAGCTCGGTAAGTGGGGTGACGAGAACGGCCGATGATGTCAAAAAGAAATGGAGAAATGTTTCCAGCGACTCCAAGAAGAAGTTATCACATGCGAGGAAGCAGGCTTCAAAAACTGGAGGAGGGTCATCGTCGGCAATGGAACTGAGTGCCACGGAATTAAGGTAATTGGAGACGATGGAACAGACAGCAACAGAGGGGATTCCTGGAGGAATAGACACAGCTGGCCCATCTTCGTCCAATACCAGTCTACAGGAAACATTCATTGCTGATAGGTAATAATCAATGGATTATTAAATTTATAAGATAACGCTAAGACATTTCCACCAAGACACAATATACTTTTATTCCCAAGCAAAAATTATGTGTCTTAAATTTGCATTGTTTCCATTCAGCGACCATCAAGAAAGTGCTAAAGAAGCCACATTAAAGACCACCAGAAAAAAGAAAAGATCTTCCGGAAATGAGGAGGCTCACGACTTAGTAGAAATAGAAAGGGAGAGATGAGAGGTAAAGTTTATGAAAATATCCGTACTCTATTTTTTTTTATTTTCTTGATAAAGATTGATTTCCAAAAGTACAATTATAAAAGCAAGTACAATATAAAACTTACTATTGTCAAATGTTCTGTATTTATAACTTTAAATTACAGGTAGAGAAAAAGAGGCTGGAATTGGGGGAAAGAAGATTAGATCTAGAGCAGAGAAGATATGGGTCCGGACATTATTATATCAATAGACCAATCACTGTATCATGTATTGGGCAATGGGCTGACCATTCATTATGGTATGCAGATGGTAGGTTTGCAAAGCACCCTTATTTCAAATTTGTTGTTCACAACATGATTATGCGAAAAAGAGCTTTAGAATAAAGTAGTTTTATCATAAAACAGAAACTTGGTGACCAACAATTTACAATTACAAGAGGGAGAGGATTCCACTCATCTCTCAAGAAAGTAAACCCATTTCCATCTGATTGGCGTGTTTCTTTTCTTTTTAAACCTGGGGCATTAGTTCAAAGACTAAGCCATGAGGTCAAACACTTCATTCAATCTGTCAATTTCAGTCCTTATCATGTTGTTTTCATGGGAGGCATTTGCAATCTCACAGAAAATTTACACACCAATTTGGCTCCGAAATTATTTATGATCACTCACTCAGCAAAATTCAGTCATTGATTCATAGTATTGAAAACACATTTAAAGAAATTCCATCATCAACTGCCACATGTTCCACCGTCCAATTTACCACTATTCCTCCCGTGTCTCACAGAAAGTTTCAAGATTATCAAATTGAAAAAGGGAGTTCTATCTCAGTAAATTCTCCTCAGACGAATTGATTACCAAAGAAGAAATCCTGGAAGAAGACATCAAAATTATTAACTCTACCATCTGTGAAATTAGTACAAATAACAACAGTTGTCCAATACGACTAGATAAAGATGTCGCAAAGAATTCAATTAAGACAAGAGGCCCATGAACCACATCGCTCGCCTGAGCAACTGGCTAAGTAAAAGTAAAAATTAGCTCAGTATTGAACAGTTTAAATATATTATAAAAATGGGTTCTGGAGAGGGGGAAGGGTACTTAAACAAACTTAAATCTACACTTTCTTCTAGAATGCTTTTGAGACGCTTTATGGTTTTGTTGTTTATAAGATAAAAAGCCTTGTATTCATTTGTCCACTTTATGGCTCCTCTATTCTCTTCAATTTCAAATCTACATTACCTTTTTTTACCCCGTAATCTTCATTTGATATTTTTCTCTTTTCTAAAAAGCAGTTTATTTTGCTTGTATTTTTAAAGAATTCATTGGTGACTCTATATTTTTATAAACAAGAAATCTGTGAGCCAATGCTCACTAGTAATACCCCCGCTCTGATGTAAATAAACACTATCATGTTATTGTACACAAGTTCAATTACCGGCAGATGCACAGAAAAATTTGAAGTTGACATTAGATTCATATCAAAATTAATCCCACCATACGACATGCCTCAACAAAGAGTGTACAGTACTAAAATTAAGCATCTGCTATGAATAGTTAATGAGAAAACTGCGACGAAAATTTATGTATGAAACGGACAGACGCACAGACAAACGGAAAGTTGACATTGGATTTAAACAAAAATGTATCCCACCATATGGCATGCCTTAGGAAAGATTGTGTTAAAATTTCAAGCATCTGCCATGAGCAGTTCCTGAGAAAACTGCAATGAAGACTTGTTATATATATGAAACGGACAAACGCACAGACAAACAGGAAGTTGACATCAGATTTGAACAAAAATGTATCCCACCATATGGCATGCCTCAGAAAAGATTGTGTTAAAATTTCAAGCATCTGCGATGAGTAGTTGCTGAGAAAACTGCGACGAAAATTGTTACGGACGGACAGACAGACAGACAAGGGTAAAACAGTATACTCCCTCTCCTTCGGAGCGGGGTATTAAAATAAATATGAAAGCCCAGTCTCTACTCAAAGCACAGGGGCTTGACACGAAATATTTGTTTCCTTTTAATATAGTTCCCCCTACTATAAAAATACACAAGGAATCTAAAAATAGGAAGTTCGCTACCAAAAATTTTGACCGGGCTTTCTCTCTAGTTCCTGGGCGCCTTTAGTTGCCAACCAAGTAGGAGTGAGTGGAGTATAGATTCGATTTTTACATTCTTCAGTCAAATTCTAATCAACGCGTACCTTTAGTCATATAACTAACCTCTTTTTTCGATATTTGGATCTGGCAACAGTTCTTTTCATATGCGTAAATTAAATGCAGCGCTCTGATTGGTATAACTCGTACACAAAGTATAAAATGGATTTTACCAACTGTAAGGATTGACATGCTTAGTGAAGGATATGTAACACGTTTCTATAAATAAATATTACCAAATATAGTAACATACGTACCATGAAACCACATCTGTATTGTTTAATGCCATCACGACAGTTTGATTTTCCCTCCGTTTTGGTGCACTGAATTCGAGAGCTACTTTGTTCACGAGTTATCTATAGAAAGCAACCAATCAGAGCGCTGCTTTCAATTTACGCCGGAAATTCAGTTGGAAAGAACTGTCGCCAGATCCAAATGTCGAAAAAGGAGGTTAGTTATATGGCTATCAGTACGCATTGATTAGAATTTGACTGAAGAATATTAAAATCGAATTTACATGTATACTCCACTCACTCCTACTTGGTTGGCAACGAATGTCGCCCAAAAACTGGAGAGAAAGTCCGGTCAAAATTTGTGGTAGCAAATTTCCTATTTTTAGATTTCTCCCTTGTGTACTTTTATAGTAGGGGTAACTATATTAAAAGAAAATAAATATTTCGTGACAAGCCCCTGTGCCCAGAGTTATCGTTCGCTTCGATACAACATAAATGGAACGATAACTCTGGGTAGAGATTGATGAAAGCTCTCCCCCCCCTTTTTTAATCAGACCTACCTAAAAATGGTGTTAATTACTGCGCTCGCCCCAAAGGTCACACTGTAAAACATATTAGACAAAATAAACAGAATCTACACCTTTTAATTACTCACTTATGAACCATCATAAAATACTCTATGAAAGCTGTATCAGTCGAAATCTCTAGGTAGGACTCAGCAATTAATGTTTTCATTCGCAGACGCCATCTTCCTTCATGAATAATAATGAAGGGTCACGTGATAAACACTATATAAAACCGAACCGGACCTGAATTCTTTACTACAGTTACACCATCAAAATGAGTCAGCAGCAATTATTTCAGCCTGATCATCCAGCTCAGAAGTATAGTCAGCATCCTACACTTTCCCTAGACAGATTTCAAGACTTTCTATCACCCTACATCACGTTCTTCTAGAACTATTCAGTTATAAAGTCTGAATATTATCTACAGTATTTGTACCTTGGTTCGGTACCATAGCATTGATAAGGCACCTTCTCAGTACCTATAGTGTACCTTCTGATGAATAGAGAAATCAGAAGCTTTTTAGATCTACTGAACCTCTGCTAAGACAAAACCGCAAGATGATATCAACACCTGACTAGGAACCTGGGCGGACATAAAGAGCACTTTGACTTTGTGATTTTCACTTTAATAAATTCATACGTATATTTTTAATCATCTTTTGTCATTTACTTGATTTCTGACAGATACAGGAGGGCTCACAAACTCTGAAACCTTTTATGTGTAAAAAGTGGTTTCTACTGGTTTCGGTTAATTTGCTTTTCAATATAAACATTGTCTTTTGACAAGAATCCCAAATATACTATGAATTTTGACCCCTTCTCCTTGTGTTTAACCTACTTTCCAAATATTTTAACATGATTTTGAATTGGACAAATTGGATATGAAAAAAGATTAAGCAAATTCAAAGAACTGTGATCCCCCACTTTCGTTGTCTTTGTGGGCGAGATGTCATTTTTTATGATATATTTTGTTAAATATGAATGCCCTATCATATGTCATTTAGAAATTATCACTGAAGTTGATTTTTTATGAAAAAAAAAAAGGTCAATCGTTAAGATCAAGGGGTCAAAAATCATAGCATGCTATATGAAATATTTAGTCAAATGTCAAAAATGAAACCCCTATCTCTCCTCAATATAAGGAACAAGATGTGTTTGTGAAACACTGATGACCCCGTATGGCAACATAGCGAAGACAACACTTTTCTTAAATGCAAATTAAATTTATTATTACCCAAAGTAGGGTCTCCTCACAAGAAATACGACTGTGAAATATGAAAGCCCTAACAACAACTGTTCAAAAGTAGAAACCCTGACCTTACGTCCACACTTTTCACAATTTTGAAAAGTCACCCTTGCTTATCAAAAATGTTTGAATGATATCAAAAAGCAGGTTTCAAACAATTTATTCATTTTCAGTATATAAGTAGAGCCCCCCCCCGCCCCCGATGGCATCCCTGACCCAGGGGGCTTGAAATTCACAATTCTGAAAGAAGGGCTCTTGTTCATCATAGCTATATAGGTAGGTCATCTGCTTAATACCCAGGAGTAGAGCAGAAGCTTTTCAAAGATTTAGTGCATTTCACGAGTATATAATCAAAAGAGCCCCGCCCTTACATCAAAGCCCCTGACCCTGGGGCCATAAAATTCACAATTTTGGAAGAGGCACTCTTGCTCATCATAACTATATCCTTAGTTGATTTATATAATACCCGGGAGCAGAGAAGAAGATTTTCAAAGAAATAATGCTTTATAATCTATATACAAATAGCCCCACTCTAGCACTATAACCACTGATCCTGGGGCCATGAATTATATAATTTTGGTAGAGTACTCAATGTTCATTATATAAATGTCAACAGTATGGCTGCTTGATGTCCAGGAGTATAGAAGAAGATTTTTAAAGATTGCATTAATTTTAGTGGTTTTGGCTCCACCCATCAGGCCCCAAGGGGGGGGGGGGGGGCAGGGACCATGAAATACACAATTTTTGTTCCCCTTCACCCATTAATGCTATATGCTTGAATTTGCTGAAATTGGTTCAGCGGTTTCAGATAAGAAGCCACAAATGTTAAAACACGACGGACGAAAACGGATAGAAACAGGTCACCTGAGTGACTCCGGTGACTTGAAAAGTACTATAGTGTCATTCCTTGCGCATATTGTAAATGAAAATGTGATATCAACTGACGCATTAAAAATTGAGGCAGTTAAAAATGGCATGTTCCCAAATGTGTTAGGGATGTAAGAAGTTTCCTAAGACTTTGTTCCTACACAAGGAAATTTGTACACACATTTGCTGACATTGCCAAACCTTTGTATGAATTGGTAGAATCATCCCAAAAATTGTGGGAACCTTACCGTCAAAATACATGAAATATGTAGAGATAACGAACAGCACTAAAGCTCAAATGTCCATAAAACAATACAAAATAGGAGCAGAGCAAACAAATTAAATGCAACAAATTAAAAGAGGTATTATTAGCTCTGACATCTTGACATTTCCTAAGGATGAAGATTTGTTCTTCCTTGATACAGATGCTTTCAATACCGGTTCAGGGACTGACTTTACCAGTAACAAGATGGTGTTGTCAAATTCATAACTTATTATGGCATAAATTAAGTGCCACTGAACTACACTATAAGTAGCTGCAGAATTGTAGCTCTCTGATTGAGAAAATTCGGACAGATTAAGCAGAGAGCTACAAATTCAAGCTTCTATTATCGATACTACATTTACCTTCAACCGTCAGAAACCATCATGTATGGTTTTTGAATTTCTGTTACAAAGATTGGCCAAAATATAGCTGACTTGGCGTTGAACAATATACAATCAATCACATATTCCCATTTCGACATCTTTACCACATTCTATTTGAACCGTTGAAAGGTATATAAAATATAAGGAATAGGATTTAAATGTATGATTAATTATCGGATACCATTTTCAAAGTTATGGAAATCATAAAATACCAGAAATAATACCCTAAGTGAGCGACAAAAATTCGGCGGTGTAAATCGAAGGATTTTACAATGCCTGGATCAGCAGCTATCTGCTTTATATGTCCGAATTTTCTCACGGCAAACAGAGAGCTACAGTTCTGCAGCTACACTTTTATGTAACCAGAAGAAAACCTTGAGCAATAGTGAATGAATTCAGTCCGATTTCTCCTCCATCATTATCTATGTGGGAAACTTTTCAAGGTCAGAACTGATCATAGGGGTAATTAAACTTTAACAAGAATAGATATGGGTTACCCCATATCCAAAGATATTCGACTGTTAGATTTAATATGTTTAACAGTATTTACAAGAAACATATTGACGCAAGCGTCAAAAATCGGCCGCAAACCAATTAATTCTTTCATATAATAAATTAGAAACTGAATTCTTATATTTATCTGTTAATTAATATATATCCTTTGACATTAAACATTTGAATGCGACGTCCCAGGATTTTCTTCAGTACATACATGTAATACATGTACAATGTATTTAAGCAACTTACTCTTAGCCCTCTGCGTCCCCGCACCCATTAACGAACTCCGGCGGAAGTTTGATGTTTAAGTAGTTTTGACACTTAACCATTAAAACTAACGTTTAAACTTATCTAACTAGAGATAGTTTAACATTAAATAAAACGTGACAACTCTATGGGGCACCTTGCTCGCTCAGAGGAGATGTTGAAATCCCCTATTCCCTCTAGATCCGCCACTACATTTCTTCTCTATCTTTGTGTGGCGGGGAAAGGCTTGGCATGTTGTAAAACGCGCTTTATCCTTGTCTGTTGGAGAAAAATCTCCTAATATTCTGTTTGATAATAAATAAAGATTAAGTCATGATTTTGAAAATTTTTCGTATTAAAAGGACATTGTATATTTATATTTACACGTCATTTTAAATTATATATACAACAAATCCTGTTGAAGTAGAGAAAGTAAAATTTGTTTAGACAATCATATAACGCGATCCTTGCTTTAGACTATGCCAGACATGTGTGCTTCAGTTACGTCGGAGTTTGTCAATAAGGATATTTACACGTCATTTTAAATTATATATACAACAAATCCTGTTGAAGTAGAGAAAGTAAAATTTGTTTAGACAATTATATAACGCGATCCTTGCTTTAGACTATGCCAGACATGTGTGCTTCAGTTACGTCGGAGTTTGTCAATAAGGATTGGGTGAAACATTTAACCCATTTTTCATAAAATTTTAATTTGATGATTATTTTGCGTTTTTAATTTACATTCAGACACTCTTTCTTAATATTCTATTACATGAATGTTAAATATTTTTATTCAAATTGTTCTAACTCCGCAGAAACGCACAGCGACTTAAAACTTTCATATCATATAACCGACCGCCTCCTGGCGGCCGGTAATAATGACGTTAATAAAAAAAACTGCACTGTCTAATTATGGAACTGTTGTAAATATCGTGATTCCATAGCATTACGGTCACCCAGTCTCCTAACAAACAGTACACATAGGCCTACATGTACCTGTAGCCTTGGTCTACACACGTGCAATGGAGCTGTCACACGCATCCAGCGACCTCGGAGAAACACGTTTTGTTTTGCCGAGAAGTTACGGTGTCAGACAAAACTTTTCTTTTCTTAATTAGATCATATAAATACGAATTCTGATTAATAAAAATCATACAATCCCTGTTGAACTTTATATAGTTTGTTCTAACATTTGCATCTGCAACAACTTGTGTTTAAAATGGCCGGGTTGGGAAAATCAGGACCGGGTCGGAAAATTCTAAACTGAAAACATGGAAAACCTTTTTTGTTTTGAAAATAACTGAAATATACTAATATATTTGTCGCAGAAATTACTTACATTATTCAAGTTCTATATATAATGGTATGCTGAACTTCAACACGAACCCGAATCTCCAACCCATGCAGTTCTCGTTTTGCCACACATACCCTACAGTTTACAAAGTGTACACACGAGCAGGCCAGGGATTGAAAATTCCGTCATTTAATAATACACACACACAGAATGATTAATTTTTTCTTTAAGAACAAATTGTATGATAATTAACGGACTATAAACATGTACTTAATACAATTGTTGATATAGTATTATCAATTCATTGGTGAAAAGATATGAATCGAAGAATGACCTAATTATTCTCTGTTATCAAACACGTAAAAAAAAAAAAGGCTGAGGAGGGAGCGAGCGTAGGAATATTGATATTTTTTATTTGCATTTCGGGGGGAAAGTGACTTTCTAATGATATTTTGACGTTATTTTTTATTTCTTTAACGTATGACATACACAACTTTACTCTTATCATGAACAATAATGTTGTATCTACTTATCATGATGGAATTATTTTGGTCGGACCATCAATAGCAAGATGGTTTGAATTCCTCTCCTCATAAGAATAAGGATGCCGTATCCCGTAGATCTTGTGTCGACCAAAACTGCAAACATTACATACATGCTGTGTGTGGAGACCAATTTCTAGAGACCTCTGTGGGAGAAAAAGTGAATTGGACTCTACTTTTAAAAATGTGATAAACTGAGAACAGATGTGATTATATATGTTGGTATTTGTATTATACATGTATTTTTGTTGTTTAAATATGATGCCTACTCAGCCCAGGCTTTTGTTATATAATACATGTATATTGATAATCTTTTGTCGTATTATATGTACAGCATATTCATTATAACACTGGCAATGAAAAAGTAATTGAAAATATGCTTACTTTTGACATCACTGAATTCTTTTTATTTCAATGGTTTGACATAGTGCCCCTTCGAGGACAAATGCCTTTTAGGAAAGGGCAGTGTTACGACTTGAGATTGATATTTAATTTCACCTGTTTAATACATTGTCAACTCGAGATTCCTCAATTAGTTGGGAACGTTAAGATTGATACTAATCTTTTAGGATAGATTGACACTTAAAAAGACATTTCCCATACACGTAAACTGTAAATAGCCTACTATTTATATAAGCAGTTGAATGTATGATCCTCTAAACTGACATAACTCCAATATCCGTGAATCTGGCATTGTTTTTAAAATCATTGAGATCGGTTAGCACAAGAAACTTCTGGTGCAGGTCTCATTGTGGGAAAGGGGGCGGATCCTACTTCATTTCTCTAGCAACGTAATATGATATAAACAGCGGTCAGCTGTCATCTGCAACATTCTACTAACTGCCTCATATTGACATGGACAGAAAAAGTAATTGGGAGAAATGGAAACCCAAAGCAGATGGGTAATAAATTTTTCCACATTAATTTAATAGTTTATGGAACTGATGCCTGTTAACGAAATTTATTTTAAATAGTTTAACACTGGAAAGAAAATATTTTGGTTATTCTCATATTTGGGACCATAGAACCTCCAAAATCATGAATTTAAACGAGACTGCTAAAATTTCTGGCTTCCTCAACTTGGTTCCTAACCTGTCTCAATCAAGAAACTGTTCACTACTTATACCTGATTTTTTGCTTACGCAACATTATCAAAACAAGAACATAAAAACAAGTCTCAAATGATTTGAATTAAGTTTATTTTGTAAACAGACACGAACTTAAAAAAAATTAGTGACATTTAACATGACACTCTCTTTTTAGCTCTACTGGTCAGAGACCAGAAGAGCTTATGCGATAGTAAGGTGTCCGTCGTCCGTCCGTCTGTCTGTCTGTAAACAATTTTTCAAAACGCTACTCCTCCTACAGTTTTGGTCTGATTTTAATATAACTTGGCACACAAGTAGACTACACTAAGATACATAAAATAGTGCATCGGTTTTTGATTTCGATGAACGGTGTTGCCGTGGTTACTAAAAATAGAATTCTCTGTGAAATTCCTTTAAAATGCTACTCCTCCTACAGTTTTCATCTGATTTCAATACAACTTGGCACACAATTAGACTACACTAAGATACATAAAATAGTGCATCGGTTTTTGATTTCGATGAACGGTGTTGCCATGGTTACTAAAAATAGAATTTTCTGTGAAATTCCTTTAAAACGCTACTCCTTCTACAGTTTTCATTTGATTTCAATATAACTTGGCACACAAGTAGACTACACTAAGATACATAAAATAGTGCATCGGTTTTTGATTTCGATGAACGGTGTTGCCGTGGGTACTAAAAATAGAATTCTCTGTGAAATTCCTTTAAAATGCTACTCCTCCTACAGTTTTCATCTGATTTCAATACAACTTGGCACACAATTAGACTACACTAAGATACATAAAATAGTGCATCGGTTTTTGATGTCGATGAAAGGTGTTGCCATAGTCACTAAAAATAGAATTTTCTGTGAAATTCCTTGAAAACGCTACTCCTCCTACACTTTTGGTCTGATTTCAATATAACTTGGCACATAAGCAGACTACACTAAAATACATAAAATAGTCCATCGGTTTTTGATTTTGATGAAAGGTGTTGCCATGGTTACTAAAAATAGAATTTTCTGTGAAATTTCTTTAAAACGCTACTCCTCCTACAGTTTTAGTCTGATATTAATATTACTTGGCAAACAAGTAGACTACACTGAGATACATAAAATATTGCATCGGTTTTTGATTTCGATGAACGGTGTTGCCATGGTTACTAAAAACAGAATTTTCTGTGAAATTCCTTTAAAACGCTACTCCTCCCACAGTTATGGTCTGATTTCAGTATTACTTGGCACACAAGAAGACTACACTAAGATACATAAAATAGCGCATCAGTTTTTGATTTCGATGAACAGTTTTGCTATTGTTACAAAAAATAGAAATGTCTGTGAAATTCCTGATGGCAATGGCTTCTTTTCTCATCCTTTGTCATAAGTACAAACCAGTAGAGCTACAGTCTCGACAGAGACTTCTGGTTTTAATTAAAGTACCGTCTGCAACTTAACTGTTATCTTCTGCGATGGCAGATTCATACGATGACTTTGAGATTGTAAATGAAGAAACGGAGACAAGAGTTATGTTTATTTTATGATGATAATATTCTTACTTCTTTGGCATCTTCGATTGGTCAAGACTCTGAAACTATGATACATAAGCTAAAAGCATCTGATATGGATTGCCTGCCTCCACTTGAGAACCCTAGCTGTCAGTGTCTCTGCGTCCACACCAGAACCAAAGAGATTCAGATCTATCAACACTATCTCTAATGAAATCAAATAAAAGATAAACAAATAAATAAATCAATTCAGTAAGCGAGAACTAATATTAAGTGATTGTATGTTGCTTAACGTCCCACTCGAGATTTTTTCACTTATATGCAGATATCCGCTCCTCTGTATTCAATCTGAGTTGACTTTAAATATTGAAATAACTTTTATTTATCAATTCTTTAGGTTACTTCAAAATTAAATATCTTCATTTAATATTCTTACATATCATGTTGGTCTAAAATATTAACTTATACGATAAATCCAACGAACTATTTTCTTATCTTGTTAATCGTCTTCAACTGAGGGAGAAGGGAGAAAAGAAAAGACCAAATAAGGGATAAATAGCAAAGCAGAATTTAGAATGTACAAAGTGTAACTTTAAGACAATGGCAATAGCTTCCATGAGATTTGTCATTATTCCAGGGTATTTGCATTTCTCCTTCAAGACTAAATTACTCCTGAAAAATCTTTTTGCTCCAATAATGAAGCTCACTGAAGACGTAAAAGTCTAACTCTCCGATTTTAGTTACACTCATAACCATCTTTACTCTTCAAACCAGAAAGGAAGCGTATAAACTTTCCTTTATAAAGCTGCATGTTTTCCAAACCCTTTTCACCGTGTCATTATATCTCAATGCACATGGACTGTCTTTCGAAATCAAAAATACATTTTTAAAAAAGTTTATAAACAATGTTTGTCGATTATTGTTTTTAACGCCGAGTCGGCAATATTACAGTCATGCGCGCGGCGGGGAAATTTAAATACTGTATGAACGGTTTTGAATTTTTGTTTGGTTTCTCTGGAGGTCCCCAATGGGCCTACTTTTTCTGGAAGACCAGAGAAAGAACGATCTTTAGCGTGCCAGTGGAAGATGATTATGGTGAAACTTTATATTTATAATAATAACTGGAAAAGATTTAGACGATCTATCTAGACGATTGTTTTATTGTATGGAAATTCAGCGACAACGAATTGTCTTAAAAAATTACTGAATGAACTTAATCTTGATATAAGATTTACAGCAGAGGAAAGAACAGATAGGATTCCATACCTGGATATTATGGTATTTAAAGAAAACGATGTCATTTTAACAGTTATCTTTTAAAAACCTACAGATACACACCAGTATCTTTTTACTTTAATTCGTGTCATCCACGGCATACGAGAAGAGCTATTCCCTGTAATTAAGCGAGAATATGCACCATCGTTAATAATGAATCAACTAGAAAATAAAGACTACAAGAACGGAGGGACAAGGCTATCAATAAAAATAAATTTGATGTTTCTATCAAAAAATTACGGAACAGAGCAAATAAATTTTTAAGTATATTTGTTACACAATGTATACAGCATATAAGCGGTATGCAGTACATCTTATAATTTATATCCGAATTATTGTATTTCAGTTATTGTCCCCCGCTTTCATAAAGTAGGGGATGTTAATTTCGGTCTATCTGTCCGTCCGTCTGGATATCTGTCTGTCTCTTACACTTTCCCTAGAGAAGTTGCAACAATGAAATTTTACACTGTAACTCCGAAGGGCCTAGTAAGACGCCCATTGATTTTGAGGTTCAACGGTCAACGTTTTTTTTTTTAATTCTGTTTTTTTTCACTTTTGTTTATGCGCAGTATCTCAAGATGCCTTAAGACCTAAGGAAAACCTCTATTCATTTATAGAACCAAATGTCAAGGTAATTAATTCATACATTCTATGAATCTTTCATTTTACGGCGACATCTCAAAATGCCTTGAAACTTTAGAATTTTATACTTTTACCCCCTAAAGCCCCGTTTGACTTTCCTACAGTGTCTACTTTTGATTTACTAGGAAACTTTACTCAAGAACTTTTTGAAGTTTAGATTCTTAGTATTTCTTGAATCAAATACCAACTTTTTTGGAGAAAAATATGTAATACTTTAAAAAGTTCGTTTTAACATGAAAAAAATAATTGTAGGAATTTAAAGATGGAAATTAGATTTATTTGAAATATTTAAATAGTTTAATCACTGATTTACCACATTGATAATTTTTATTTACTGTACTTAACTATAGACTACTATAGTATTTTTTGTAAGGGTCTACAACCAAAGAGTTTTTACGACGAAGGAAAAAGGAAGGTGAACGGCTTCTGAATCGAATAATCAACACAGGTAAAACCTTGTAATATCATTTTGATACGGAAATCCAGCATGTGGAAGAGGAAAGGATCACCACCCCCGAAGAAAGTTAAGTTGACACGATCAGCCAGAAAATACGTTAAAAAAAACTCTATTAAGTTTATGGACATGAGAGGAAAAAATATCAACTCATGTCGTACTGAGTGGACAGACTGTCAATTCTGACTATTATTCAAAGGTCATTAAATTAACACTGAAAAAAAAATCTTTCAAGGTTGTTCGCTGTGACTTGGTTCAGATCTAGGATTTGAGGAAGTTTCTTCCATGACATTTGGCTATCCAAATACGAGAGGCTTAAAAATGTCCGAATTTTAGTAAAAAAAGAATGACTTTTCGTGTACATACAATTAAATCTATAAAGCATACTTGCTGGAAGTCTCGATTTGTTGATGAAACCTTTACATAAAACTTTGAAGACTTCTTCGATTAATATATATATATATAAATATATATTTTTATATATTATATATATATATATATATATATATATATATATATATATATATATATATATATATATATGACCCAAAGAGTTTGGATAGCATTTGATACCTAAAAGGAAAAATTTTGACAAGATGGTTTTACATCAGGCATGGCAAAAACCTGCAATCATGTACGGGTTACACTACATATATATAAAGAAAAAAAAATACTCGCTATGTCTACATAATGGGATTTTTACACCTCCATCTTGCACTATCTTTACTGTGCAACTCGAATATATTTACAAAACGTAATGTCTAGCCATCCAAAGTGTTGGAAAAGGCAACAGGGTCAAAACTACTGAAGTTGAAGGTCAAAATTATATTTATTTTTTCCTAGATGAAAACAATTCTGTTTTGATCCAAGACAGATTGATCAAAGAAGGTCACAAAGGAAGTAAACAATATATTATTAAGCTACATACTGTTCCTCTAAGATCAGTTGTTATAAAGACTTTTACTTCAAACAGTCAAAAGCCTGTAATTCCCCAGTCTTGAATTACTATCGGAACTAGGATAGGGAGGAAATTTTCGAACTTACAGAACAAGAGATTGTATATGATATAAAAGAGGGACATCTAACCTTTACAGATTTTCCAGAAACTTTCATTGAAAACTTGCCCCTCTCCAATGAATAAGCTGACCTTGTTGTGCATCAGGTCGCTAGAGATTAGGCATAATTTCCACTATGGCACATCTAAAGAAAAGGAAGAATAACTACACTTGCAACTAAAGAAAGCTCCAATGCCACAATTACCTCTTGTGAAAATGGATTAATATATTGTATGGTGGAGATGATATCTTTATTTGTTCAAGCTGCTAAGCATGGAATAGAGGAGAAAGATACAGCAAGAGTACATGTTTTGAAACCCGAGACCCAAACGCACTGGGGGTTATGAATATCATAAAAGTGTCCTCTTTATTAAATGCCCCTACGATCTTCACACCAACAAAGTTTCTTTGCAAGATACTTTGATGGCTATTTAACAATTAAAGAGAGATTTTAAGTTATTTACATTTTTATCTAATTAAGATCGTCAGTGTAACTGATATAGTAAGTCCAGTAGCAACTTGGCAGTGCAAGACTTGCGTTTTAAGTTTGCCCTTGTCTGGTGTTTTGTTGCAGTTTAACTATAAGTAACATATCTTGTTTAAGGTGGTCAACATTGCTGGCATAAAGTCAGTCCAGCATTTTGGCAAGAAAAGACGAGTGTCTAGTTGCAGTTAATTGTTGGCTGTAATTTAAAGGCAATTTGAAACAATTTTTCTGTTGTGCATAGAGCACAATAGAGTACTTATATACATCATAGGTATTTTTTCGGGACATGAGGCAAATGACGCAATTAATGACGTCATCATGCATAGATTAGCCGGAAAATTACGTCATTTTTGATAGTGACAGTCACATCAAGTCTAAAACTCTCATGATCAACTAACTAAACACTAAACTTTTTTTACTTTTTCAGAAATTCACATGGCCAAAAAAGTTCTCAAGTAAACTTTGTTCTTTACGAACGCTGACATTTTTTGTGTTTGTTAACGTCCCTCCCGTGAATTTCTCACTCATCGTGTGACATAAGGCCTTCACTCATCGTGTGACACATGGCCTATACTCAGCACTCATCCGAAGGACCGGTCTCCATGTCTGGCAATGCAATGAGATTAGAACCTGTAACGCAAGGATCAACTCACAGTACTCTAAAGCAGACACGCAGATAACAAAACTGACAGGAGGACATTCAATTTAGTTTATTTCATTTGCACTTGCGATTGATTAATTGATTGTACATTGTTTAACGTCTTTTTTTGAGAATTTTTCACTCATATGGAGACGCCACCACTTGCCGGTGGAGAGGTGCAAATTTTGTCCTAAACTCGGCACTCAGGGCCATTGAGCGGGGATCTTTTTCGTGCCAGCACCTACTGCGACACGGGACCTCGATCCCCTCGTCCCACAGTGGGAATTCCTTACTTTATGACTGAAGAGCAGAAGACGTCGCGCACAGACTTGGGGCTGATTTTGTAACGTCAAAATATACATTTCTGACGTTATTGCATACATCGTTTAAGCGTAAAAACGTGAAAAATTTAAGGCGTAACAAATTAGACTAGACATCCAATGTTTGCTCTTGTTCTCTCAAAAATGTCTTAATTTTAGTCTTTCTTTAAAGACAAAATCTTATCTATTTGCACATTTTGAAAGTAAGATTTTATCTGTTACAAGTTTTTCCAGTAAATAGAGAATATAGTTCACATTGATGATATATGCCCGGTTAACTACCATCCTACGCATATTTGTGTTGTAGTAACAAAACCGACTAGACATCAAAATCGCTGTAATAATCTCTCCTACTTATTACTTATAATGATATTTAGAACATAACCTACTCATTTCTCGCGAAGAATTGATTCTTCATGGTGAAGAATTCTTCTATTTCTGAAACATTTAACGGTGTCTGATTGGTTCACTTGACAGTTATATGGGTGTGTTTTCATGGGTTTTTGTTCAGCACACAAAAAGAAACTATTCAAAACCCACGTGCTGTTTACAATATTTAATCTTTCTAGGCGTTGCTACACTTTTTTTTTCACTGTAATCTTTTGTTGCCTTTCTGAATATTATTTTTTTCTCTCCACATTTCGGTACATACAGAAAATACAACCATCGTCATGTATATCAGAGACGAACCTTGTCTTTGAAGACAGATTTAAGTCACAATTTTCATCAATTTTTTATTTGACCCTAGACAGCGATACCCACACCTGATGACTAGGACCTTGCCATTTTAATACAATCATTTTTCAAAAATATAGATATTACGATTCTCGTTACAAGGATATTCATAAGTTCAGTAGCTTTAATATCTTCATAATACCATTTCCCCAGTAAATTATCAAGCTATTTCATATCTCCCGTGCTAACCTGAATGGGTTGGAGTCCATTCTGAAACCGCGTGTATTCGAAATTGATTGCGTGCTCGATATGTACAACGAGCGGTCAAGTTGAGCATAACATATGACACAGCCGTGGGAGGAGTTTATTTTTAATCAATTTATTTGATTGGCTGAGGTTCTGTTCTAAGTCAGTAAGATCATATGAAAAGAAATCTTCGTCATGAAGAATGGGCTCCGCTTCGCTCCGCCCATTCTTCATGACGAAGATTTCTCTTCATATGATCGTACTATTACAAAGAAACATTTGACTATTTCTTGATCTGCACATATCATTTATCAACTTAGTTTTACTAAGAGAACCTGTGAAATAGTAAAATATCTTGACCAAACATTCTTTCCTGTTTTGTTACTTGTCATAATCACGGCATATTACGGAATGTTTCTAAATTTACGTACAGTCGGAATCGGCAAGTAAATTGGATATTTACTAATGAATGTTGCGTGGCATCATCACAGGACATTATAGAAGCATCGTACAAATTGGCAGAAAAATGCATGTATCCAGAACGATAAAATGACCAAAAATACTAACGCCCTTCGTTTACAGTGTTACAAGTTAAGCAATTTTAAACCCCAATACTATGCGCGACGTCAGATGCTCTAGCAACCTATAATCACTGTGCACCGCGGGTTACTGCACTTACGAAAACTATTTTGTTCCTCATTTTTTGGACAGTTGTAGATGCCTTTCTGAGAAAGAAACAATGGGAACTTTCTCTTACCAGACCTATGCTTTTCCTTACTAAATAGTGTGTGATTAAGCTTAAGGAAATCTTGAAACTCCGGGTTCCTGAAGGGGGGGTGGCCGGTAGACGCCGGGGGCGGCCCAACTGGGTACAGGTTGCGTTTCTGTGGAGGAGCACAGCCGTGTATGTAGAGCAGGCTGACCTCTGGTGACAGCCACAACACACGTAATTCTTTGCAAGCTCCTGGCCCCTACACACCGGACAGCGGTCCACTGTAGCGACCGGAGCCTGGATCCCCCATCTCGGCATGACTCCGGCACTGGCCGGCATTGGTCTGCGTGGAGAGTCCGGAAGGTGACCGGTCTAAGCTCCCCTCTGTATTGATTTGGTTTTGGTATTGGATTTGGTTCAGATTGAAGATCTGGTTGGCGTAGGGGACGAGCTCTTGGGACTGTCGGCCATGGTCAAGTCCCTCATGGCACTCCGTGGTGGCGACGTAGGTCTCCGGGGCGGAGTTCTGCTGGGGGATCTGCTCCGGTGGGCAGTCCTGGCCGGTGATCTTCGCTGACTGTCATAGGGGGGACGACTGGTGTCTGGTAGAATGCCTACGATGATATCGGGCTGTATCCGGATTCTCCCCACGTTGTACCCTGCCAGTGGTGGTCTTAACGACCCACAAACTTGCGATCACTTTGCCTGGTATCAGGTAGAATTCCGAAAATTCACCTTGTGCAGCCCTCTTAATCATCTCCAAAACTGTATACAGAATGACGCCGAGCGCTGATGAGCGTATGTATCTACGTACAAATCGCGGATCGAAAAGAGAGCACCTCTATAGCCAGAGCCAAAAAATCATGGCGAACCCAAATTGTGTGTGATTTGTACTTTCAGACATATAATCATTTTCATGGATTATTTGTGTATTCATATTTGGTTTAAATCATGATTTACTTAGGTTGATAAAAGGTAAGTTTCCTGCATCTTTTCATAATAGAATCGATGCATGACATCGGTCCGTCATGGAAAAAAGAGTCATAAATGTCCAAGTGAGTAGCTGAAATCCAGTGACCTGAGTCTATTAAAGAGGCATTTCCAGAAAATGAATTCATCATGATAAACAGGATTTCTTGGAATCCACCTTTTTTCTGAGTGAAAATTTCAGATGAATAGAATGTGTTTACTTTAAAATTCAGGTGTATTTACTTTACAGATCATGAACAAGTCTAGATGTTTTAAAAATCAAGATTGGAGTGACATCGGGTGTCAACAGGGCATTCAATACACAACCCTGATTTTTAAGAAACCAGACCTTTTATGAAAGAAATTTAAATGAAGAGTCTGACTCGTCTAAAAATAATTTGTATTTACTTTATAAGGCATGGGAAAGTCTAGATTTTTTTTTTTATAGAAAACCAAATACATACTCAGCGTCTAAAAAATTCCAAGATGGCGACATTAATAAAAAAAAAAAAACAACAATGACGTATAGAATTTACATGGTTTATTTCTTAATCACTAACAAACGTTCCAACTGATGAATTCTCTGCCGGAATCGTAATCGATCGGCTACCAGCGCCATCCAGGGACTAAAAGTTACCGATTTCTTAGCCTGTCTGAAATTTCCACATATTTCAGTGCAATGTAACTAGTCTCCCCACATAAGGATAATGTAACAGGGACAGGCATTGTATAATAAGCCCTAAAGAGTTTCTATGATGTTAGTGGCTTTCTGCAACACTTGTTCTGCCTCGGGAGGGCAAAGTTATTCGTGTTGCTCTATCCACTGCATTAATGATAACAAATCGTAGCCTTCTAAAATCAAACAGTGGTATTGCTTGGACATAACAATTGATTATAAACAGAAAAAAGAGGTTTTCCTTATTTATGCCCCTTTTTAATTTATAACAAGAAACATATTGACGCAAGCGTCAAAAATCGGCCGCAAACCAATTAATTAATTCTTTCATATAATAAATTAGAAACTGAATTCTTATATTTATCTGTTAATTAATATATCCCTGTGACATTAAACATTTGAATGCGACATCCCAGGATTTTCTTCAGTACATAATACATGTACATTGCTACATGTACAATCATAGGCGTAGTCACAGGGGGGGCAGCGGGGGCACTAGCCCCCCCACTTTCAGATCTGGGGGGGCAAGGGTATGTCTGTGCCCCCCCCCCCACTTTTTAATGAAGGACAAAATCACAAAAATCACAGCTATTTTTCCCCAACATTACCTTTACCATAGGAAATGTTCATTAAAGGGATAGTTGCCCCCCCCCCTTTTTTGATCATAGTATAGTTATATCGAAGAATTGTGGGAAAAAAATAAGAATTGAAAGTAACTTGCCTTTGAAAAAGTTGGCCACTACCCCCCCCCCTCCCCCCCACACCACGAAATAGGATTTTGGAGTTTGGGGGACTTTCTTTTTTTTTTTTTTTTTTTGCTTGTCAAAGAATTTCTGTAGTTTAGCCCCCCCACTTTTAAGTTTGTGACTACGCCTCTGTGTACAATGTATTTAAGCAACTTACTCTTAGCCCTCTGCGTCCCCGCACCCAGTAAGTTTAATTGGTACTATTAACGAACTCTGGCGGAAGTTTGATGTTTAAGTAGTTTTAACACTTAACCATTAAAACTAACATTTAAACTTATCTAACTAGAGATAGTTTAACATTGAATAAAACGTAACAACTATATGGGGCTTCTCGCTCGCTCAGAGGATGTTGAAACCCCCAACTCCCTCTAGATCCACCACTACATTTCTTCTCTGTCTTGTTTTGGTGTGAGATGTGGCGGGAAAAGGCTTGGCATGTTGTAAAACGCGCTTTATCCTTGTCTGTTGGAGAAAAATCTCCTAATATTCTGTCTGATAATAAATTAAGATTAAAGACATGATTTTGAAAATTTTCCGTATTAAAAGTACATTGTGTATTTATATTTACACATCATTTTAAATTATATATACAACAAATCCTGTTGAAGTAGAGAAAGTAAAATTTGTTTAGGCAATCATATAACGCGGTCCTTGCTTTAGACTATGCCCAACATGTGTGCTTATTTCTCCGCACTTCAGTTACGTAGGAATTTGTCAATCAGGATTGGATGAAACATTTAACCCATTATTCATAAAATTTTAGTCTGATGTTTATTATGCGTTTTTAATTTACATTCAGACACTCTTTCTTAATATTCTATTACATGAATGTTAAATATTTTTTATTCAAATTTTTCTAACTCCGCAGAAACGCACGGCGACTTAAAACTTTCATATCATATAACCGACCGCCTCCTGGCGGCCGGTAATGAGTTTGGAAAAACCCATAGACTTAGAAGGAGTAGACTCAGTAAAGGTATAAAAACCGAGTGTGTGGTTCTTCATTTTCATTCAGAACTTTTCAGAAGTCAGACGTGTACCATGGCACAAGCAATGACGAATATCACAGACAACCCTAATTATGTGACACCTGAAGGGTATACCATAACCCCCATGCCAGAGACTCAGGGTCCTATAGGGCTAGACTTAGGATTGTGAACATGTAATCTACCAGAGTCGATGACTAAAGAGGACTTGGGTATTTTAACCAGCACGTTAGAGGGGATGATTAACATGCTAAACCAGGCTCCAAGACCATAAACTGAGAACGTACTTAAGTCAAAATTTCAAATCATGGTAACTTGTTAAAAATATTTCAAAATGAAACAAAATTTTCAAGCCATGTTTGTATTAAAATATTTAACAAACATGCAGGTTTTTATGTATGCCAGTTAAATAATAACAAAAATATTCAGAATCTCAGTTTTGACTTAAGTCTATTCTCGGTTTATGGTCTTAGAGCCTGATGTTAGAAAAAGCAGATAAGTTTGAAGAGAGAGTCATGAGTGAATTTGTTTACCTCAGAGGCAGAATGGCCCGACTGGAGACCAAAGTGAGTCGACAGGAAGGAAAAGTCAAAATGACAACAATCCAGGATAAAGGCAGAGAGCCCACAGACACGGAAGCTCTAAAGAAAACCAGAGATACCAGCTCCTGTGTCATCTGCAAACAAACACTGGGCCCCTGATTGTCCCAAGACAGACCTATACTACAAATGTGGAAAATTGAGTCATTGGACCATTAAGTGTGACCAAGATAAACTGCCTGAGAAGACCAAGCCCCAGGAAAAAATGCAACAGGAGAATTAGGAAAATACAAAAATAATTCCAGTGGACCAGCCTAAAAAAGAAAAAGAAAACGCTCGGGAGAGGCCAGGATATCTCTGAAACTACAGAAGAATTGACTTTTTATCTTACTTCAATAAAAGAGTTTAAACTTTAACATGGACTTTTTTTTAAGGTCACCTGAGTAAACTCATGTGACCTATTGCTATCCGTTCTCGTCCGTTCTCGTCCGTCGTGAGTAAACATTTGAACATTTTCAGCTTCTTCTCTGAAACGGCTGAACCAATTTCAACCAATTTTGGCATATAGCATCTATGGGTGAAGGGGAACAAAAATTGTGAATTTCATGGTCCCTGCCCCCTAGGCCTTGGGGGTGGGGCCAAAACCACTAAAATTAGTGCAATCTTTAAAAATTTTCTTCTTTACTCCTGGACATCAAGCAGTCAAACTGTTGGTATGATTGTAATGAGCATTGAGTCTTCTACCAAAATTGTGAAATTTATGGTCCCAGGGTCAGGGGTTCTAGGTGCTTGCGTGGGGCTGAATAGATTATATAGTGAAAATGCATAATTTCTTTTCCTCCGCTCATGGGCATTGAATAAACTAAACAAGTGCATAGTCATGTTAAATAAGGCTGCCTCTTCCCAAATTGTGAAGTTCATGGCCCCAGGGTCAGGGGTTCTAGTGCTAGGGCGGGGCTATATAGATTATAATAGTAGAAATGAATAATTCTTTGAAATTCTTCTCTGCTCATGGGCATTTAATAAACTAACCAAGTGCATAGTAATGTTTAATAAGACTGCCTTTTCCAAAATTGTGAATTTCATGGCCCCAGGATCAGGGGTGTTAGTGCTAGGGCAGGGCTATGAAGATTATGTAGTGAAAATGAATTATTTCTTTGAAATCTTCATTGCACTTGGGTATTAAACCAATGAACTATGTACGTAGTTATGGGAAGGAAGTATGCTTTTTTGAGATTTTGTGAATTTTAGGGCCCCAGGGTCAGGGCTTCTTGTGTTAGGGTGGGACTCTAATGTTTATACAGTGGAGCCTCATTTATCCGGACACTTTGGTTCCTTGTCAATTTGTCCGGATATGTGAAGCGTCCGGATATCTGAATTACCAATTAAACAAGACAATGTAACATTAAAAAATTCTGTTCCGACAAAAAATCGTCCGGATATCTGAAGATCCACTGTATAATAAAAATGGATGAATTCTGTGAAAAACTTTTCCTTTGTTCCTGGGTAGTATGCCAATGATGTACATGTAAGAACATATTTATGATGAAGAAAGGTGCTTCTTCAATGGTTAATTTCCGGGCCCTTGGGTCAGACGTATTTGGAGGGGGGGGGGGGGTACATTGTCTGAATATGAATTAATGCTTTGAAATCTGCACTTTGATATTAATCAAAAATTTATGATGAAATAAAATTCATGATAAAATTTTCAAAATTTTGAAACATGTGGCCCTTAAGGTCAGTGGTTCCTGTGGAATGGGGTGCACAACTGGTTGTAAATAGAAATTCATTTTCTCTTTGTTGCTCTTATCTACCTCTGGGTATTAAGTAATCAAAGTAAGCATTCTAAGTGTATAATGATGATAAGCAATGGTGTCTCTTTCAAAATTGTGAATTTCATGGCCTCTGGTTTAAAACATGAATCAAATTAAATTGTTGGAAAGTTGTTACGGGATAATAAGGTGACCTATAGCTATAAGGCCCGTAGGCCTCCTGTTTATTTATTTAGGTTAAAACACAATCAGATGGCCATCAGTGTGTCAAAATTATGCAGCCAGGCTAGGCGATGAAAGACTAGGATGACGTCATAATCAAAAGATTTGAATCGCTGCCAAGTTCAGGGCTAGGATCGGATTTTTCAGGCATCTTATATCCTGGGGATGCACTTCATTGACCCACCCATCCCCCCAAGGGGGGGGGTGTACCCTGTTGACCCACCAGGACCAAAAGTGCACCCAGTAGTCCCGGCTAGGTAGATGCCTAGTATACTACTGTCGTGGAATTTCTAAAACTATCAGAATTAGACTTGGGGTATAGTAAGTCAATTAAACTCTGAATATGGACATTAATGATGTTGCCTATATCTCTCGAATAAAACATTTACATGTATTGTTCATGTGTGTCTATAGTTGATATTAATCAAACTAAATCCTGATACAACGCTAAGTGCTTCCCCATAAAACGGCGATTTACGAAAGCTTAATTTTTCTACATTAGATAAACTGTTTTTCTCATGAATACTTGTCAGTACCATCGTAGGTCTCCAGAAAAAATTGGCAGGTTTAGTTTTGGCAATCTATGACTATGAGTCTTGGGGTTTCCTTTGGGTCGTTGCTTAAAATGAACTACGGTGTATTTACATTTAAATTCATAGATGTAGATCTATTAAAATTCTCTGAAGCCTTGTTAGATGAAGTATTCTTGGTCGATTCTGCCCATTTTAGTCCTAAATCTAAAATATACTCACCTGAATATTTCATCTACGTTTGAATCTGCTCTTACACTAATTGTTGTAGAATCTCGCTGTTGATTTTTGTCTGTAAGCAAATTTTTCAAAATGTTCCAATAGTTTTGGTCCGATTTTAATCTAACTGGCACACAAGAAGACTACAGTAAGCACATAGTTCAATGCATTGGTTTTTTTTTTTTATTTCGATAAACGGTGTTGCCATGGTTAATAAAATTATAATTTCCTTAGAAATTCCTTTCAAACGCTACTCCTCCTACAGTGTTTATATGATTTCAGTCTAACTTGGCACACAAGTAAACTACACTAAAATACATATTTTAGTGCATCGGTTTTTTATTAGCTCACCTGAGCCGAAGGCTCAAGTGAGCTTTTCTGATCAAAATTTGTCCGTCGTCTGTCGTTGTCGTCGTTGTTGTAAACTTTTCACATTTTCATCTTCTCCTCAAGAACCACTGGGCCAATTTCAACCAAACTTGGCACAGAGTATCCTTGGGTGAAGGGGATTCAAGTTTGTTCAAATGAAGGGCCACGCCCTTTTCCAAGGGGAGATAATCATGAATTTGTTAAAAATTAATGGCATTTTTAAAAAATCTTCTTCTCCAGAACCGCTGGGCCAGGAAAGATGAAACTCATGTGGAACCATCCTCAGGTAGTGTAGATTCAATTTTGTTCAAATCATGACCCCCGGGGTAAGGGTGGGGCCGAAATGGCCGACCCAAGTTTTACATAGGAATATATAGGAAAAATCTTTTAAAATCTTCTTCTCCAGAACCACTGGGCCAGGAAAGATGAAACTCATGTGGAATCATCCTCAGGTAGTGTAGATTCAAGTTTGTTCATATCATGACCCCCGGGGCAAGGGTGGGGCCAAAATGGCCGACCCAAGTTTTACATAGGAATATATAGGAAAAATCTTTAAAAATCTTCTTCTCCAGAACCACTGGGCCAGGAAAGATGAAACTCATGTGGAATCATCCTCAGGTAGTGTAGATTCAAGTTTGTTCAAATCATGACCCCCAGGGCTAGGGTGGGGCCAAAATGGCCGACCCAAGTTTTACATAGGGATATATAGGGAAACCTTTTAAAATCTTCTTTTCAAGTACTTGAAAGCTATGATTAGTGATATTTATATGGAATCATCCTCAGGTAGTGTAGATTCAAATTTGTTCAAATGATGAACGCCTGGAGGGGGGGGGATAAATTCAAGCCCGATGTGCTCAGGTGAGCGCTGTGGCCCCTGGGCCTCTTGTTTAGTTGACCGGTGCTGCCATATGGTTACAAAAAATAGAATTTTCTTAGGGAAATACTTTCAAATGGCTACCCCTCCTATAGTTTTCCTATATTTTTAGATTGATTTCAATATAAATTGGCACATGAGAAGAGTACACACAGGTACATAATTCTATTTATTGCTGCCTGTTGCAAATTTCTAATCAAAGTGCTACTTTTCTTTCGATATATGTACATAACAGTAGAGCTACAGTTTTATCAGAGACTTCTAGTTTTGTAATTTGTCCCACTTCACCTCAAGTACTTCGATCATTTCAGCTGTCCCATTGTTATCTAAGAAATTCTCCTCAAAATTCTTACTTTGAGTCCGATAAGAATGAAAACATATCTAAACACTGAATTAATAATGTAGACTGCGTGACTATAACGTCACACTAGTGAAGACGTCATAATTCGAAAATTATATTAGGGGATGACCATTTGATTCTGAGAGGGGGGGGGGGGGGCTGGCAAATTTTGGAAATAAATAA
>NW_026937412.1:0-7956 GCF_032062105.1 Saccostrea cuccullata | reverse complement strand
TGACCCTGGGATCATGAATTTCACAGTTTTGGTAGACATGGCTAAATGCTAATTACAATCATTATAGTTTTGCTGTGTGATATGTTCAGGAGTAAAAATGAAGAAGATTTTTAAAGATTGCATTTATTTTAGTGAATTTGGCCCCACAACTCAGGTCCCAAGGGGGCAGGGGCCATGAAATACACAACTTTTACTCCCCCTCTTTTATAGATGCCATATGCTAACATTGGTTGAAATTGGTATAGGGAGTTCAGAGAAGAGAATACTTAAATGTTAACATACAATGGACTAGGGCTTGGTATTGGCCCGAGATTTCGTATAGCGATATATTGCAATATTTTAAATTGCATTGCGATATGTATTGCAATATTTTCAATGTAACAAAAATGGCATTTTCTTACTATATTTACTTTAATTTACATGCAGAATATACATAACTATGATAAGTAACCAACACGGGAAAAAATCTTGTTGATTTCATTTAGTTATGCTCCGATATGTTTCCACAAAACAACTTCTGTCTTACTGTTTGGCTTAATAACAGACTTTCATAAGTCCATTTTTATATTTAATGATAAAACTCCTTAATCTAAGCATATTGCCAATATATCGATATTACAAAATCGTATTGCGATACAATATTTTTGTGTCATTGTATTGCAATATATTGAAATATCGATATTATTGCCCAGTCCTACAATGGACGGTTCACAACGACGGACGAAACAGATAGCAATACATGTACATGTAGGTCACCAGAGTAAACTCAGTGACCTACAAATAGCAAACTTTAACCTTTGTCATGACCTTTGAACAGTTGGTGCTACTGTGCTTTCATACTTCACATTGTATTCATTGCGAAAAGACCTATCATTTTGTATATTTTTTACCTTGCATATGATCTTATACTTTGACCCACTTTTGAAAAACTTTAACCTTGTCCATTAACTTTTGAACAGTTAATACTTTGGATTTTTTTTATTCAAAAGGTGTTTTCCTTACAAAAAGACCTTTTTCTTTTGATACCAAATATTTTGACCTTTTGACCTTGACCCTGGAGTCTTGTTTGCATTTCAGAAACCATGGTCTTTGCTATAATCTGCTATACGGGGGCTACTGTGTAATGTTTCACACGCACATCTGGTTTTTTTTTTTTTAAAGAAAATTAGCATTGGAATTGTTGCTGTTGTGGTGATGTACATGTAAAAAGTATAACAGGGATTAATCTAGGATTTGGGGGAAACCACCCTTTCTTGAGAAATTGGGAAAATCAGTCGAGGTCTGGGAACCACTCGAGCAAGTGAAGGGCAAGCGCTGCCTGGGGACCAATTGAATTTCAGCATTTTTATGAGCATTAATAAAGCAAAGTAAAACCATATTTCTCATATACTGAAACATTTTACTTTGAATTTTGAAAAAATATTTGCAGTTTTTATTATTGTAAGGGGAATATTTTACTCATCAAAGGGGAAAAATTAGATCTTCAGGGGAAATTTTCTCTAGGGGAAAAATACCGAATATCGGTAGTCAATTTGCCCTAGATTAATCCCTGTATAAGTATATAATTAACTTTCAAATCTAAATTATGCATTAATTGGAAAAACTTCCTCAATGAGATTTTTCCACTGAAATCCTTCCCTGCATACTTAAAGTACATCTTACAGTACAGCTCACGAGTTTCTGCCGGATTCCACCGGCCACGGTGGACCTATGTTCCACGCTTTTCCGTGGAACTTTAGAAACGTCGGCGTCTTTGAAGTTCGGTCTCTGATCCACGGTGTGACACGGTGCGTACACGGTGTGACACGGTGCCTAAAAATTGCAATAATGTTCCTCCACGGTGCGACTCGGTGTGCACACGGTGTGACACGGTGCCTAGAAAGTGCGGCAATGTTTGTCCACGGTGCGACACGGAGTTAATCCACGGTGCGAGTCGGTGTGTCAGCGCGGTGTTAAATGGTGCATTTCTTCCAATTCTACTTAAAATGTTGTATAATTCTTTAATTCTTCAAACAAATCACTCAAAGCAGGTCTATAATCAAAGTAATATTCCAATGTCCAACGCACGTTTTCGGAAGACATGTTCAAAGAAAGTACATTGTTGGTATTGAATGATTAAAAGTAGTATCACAACTGTAGTTTAATGTTTTAAGTTATTAATATAGTATAGTAATGGATAATACATTATTCTAATGTGTTTATACTTCTATTTGTTATTTATTCTTACTCTATAATAATGTCCCAAGAGTTCCGTCGTCTTAATTCGTCGGTTGCATATAACCTCTTAGGCCTGCACCCTGTATTAGTTACACCCGTAGGTAACCAGTAGTTAATCCCGTAGGCGATTGAACACAAGATGACACACCTGTATACACACGTGCCTGGTCCTGACTTAACACACATATTATTGTTGACCCTTCCCCCCATTTTCACTATTACATGTACATCCCTCCTTGGGATTTTTTTTATTATAAATTTGCATGGCTCAGTTCTTTTAAAATTCCTGTGTCACACATTCACTGTGAATTATATATACATGTGCCTGTTCTATACATTAGTGTACATATTGATATACAATGTATATAATAACAAAAATTTTCAAATTATGTAACAAAAACAGACGAAAAATAATTCATTTTAAAATTACCTGTGGGGTTATTAAAAAGTATGAATCATAAAGCCCCCTTTTAATCTCTCTTTCTTTCTCTCTCGGATACCAGTGGCGTATTCAGAGGGGATACACCAACACCCAACACCCCCACCCTTGGATTTGCAAAAAAAGAAAGAGAAAGAAGAAAGCCCCATTTTTGTTGTGTTTTTTACTATAGAAATATAGATACGTTAACTGAAAGTCTAATATATAAAGAAATTTGGTTGCGAAAACAAAATGAAACCCCCACCCCCTTTACAAAATAGGATTTTCGGGTTCGGATATATATTTTCCTTTCTTTTTCAAAAACTTTCAGGTAGTCGATACAAATACTTTTTCCGAGGTTAATCAACCTCCCACGTTTGAAAACCGTACTTCATCCTATATCCCATCGTCGGAAACCCACGGGTGATCTCGTCTTTACTAGTGATAAGTAAAGACGAGATCACCCGTGGGTTTCCAACGATGCCTATATCCTATCGAGTTGTTTAATTACATGTATATGTAAAACGTACGTTATAATTACAACTCTTTTCCCCTTCAATCCCCTCTTTGAAAAACCTTTCAACCCCCCCTTTCAAAAATTTATATAATTTCAATAATGTGTGTGTTACTACTGCTTCGTACATGTACTCATTTATACAAGGTTAAAATTATTTTTTTTTAGAAAGCATTAATTCGTAATTTACATGACTGTACACATGTTTTGAAAATACAATTTGTCACTCAATGATTGACATATTTAAACTAAAATTCAGAAAGTGTTAGGTAAATAAGGTATGATTACTATATTATAATTAATTTTTATCAAAAGAAACGGTAAATATCTTAAATCTGTGCAGTTTCCTTGTCCTATCCTTTACCGAAATCAAAGTCTATTCAATTTCTTTGAAGTGATTATTACTCGGCAAATCATTGGTTAAGATAAGGATTATTGCATTTATAAACACTGAAAACCTATAATAAATGTAAAATATGGAATTAAATGCGGCAAAATCTACTGAACAGGCAGAGATGATTATCCGATAAATTTTATTAATTTAAGTAGTGGTCAACTTACACGCTGAATATAAAAATCACCAGCAGAATTTTTGGCAAATAAAATCTACTAACTTCAGTACAATTATTACTTCATTCAGAAATGTATATCGTATGAAAAATGAAAAGAAAAAAAAAGTTTGCAGCGAAAACATATAGATATTTAGCGATTTAAGAAATGGTTTGTTAACCCACCCCCACAACCCCTTCTAGAAAGTGATACGAATAGTTATTCGGCTAATTAAAACTTTAGTCAGCAAAGTCAGCAAATTTATGTTTAAGTTTTTAAAAATCTTAATACATGCTTATTTGTGTCTGAAAAAGGATATTTAAATAAATTAACAAAGTACATGTAAGTTTATATTCATTGTTGTAGTGAAACATGGAAGATGAATTTCGTTTGGTATCAGTTGAGTGTGTTACATGTATACACTAGCTGTGATCAGAGCTAAAGAATGTGAAAGGTGTGATAAACATACGGCGCCCCTGGCCCACCGGCAGGGACCCAATATATTTTTCAAACAGGTGTGAACTCAGAACTGACCATAAGATTGTTTCAAATCACGAGAGAAATTCTTTCCACGTAAACAGACTTTCAAGGTCACCTAGCGTCATGCGATTTTGATTGACAGGTGCATGAATGAGGTGATGCACAAGAATCTCGAGCGTACAGCATATAGATGATTCATTGCATTAAATGGGTTTAATATGAACCAAAGTTGTGGAAATTAATTAGAATGATTAATTTTGACTTCCGTAACCTAAATAAAACCGTTACGAAGAATTAAAAAAAAAATAATAACAGACTATGTAAGAAGGGATTCTCTCTCTCTCTCTCTCTCTCTCTCTCTCTCTCTCTCTCGTATTGCTTTTTACACACTTTACAAGAAAAGAAAAATTAAATAAGATTAAAAACAAAATCTTGTTGAAATAATTACTTACACTAACATAAAGTACTAAACACAAGTCTATGAAAATTATGTTTGCTGTTACGAGAAGTACGCTTGGAAATTATTGCATTAATTTTATGAACAGGTTTGAAATATAATTGACCAAGAAGTGACTCTGTACACTAATTTACACGAGAATCTGCAATTCATCGATATCCGGGAAATTTGATTTCTAGAAGAAGAAAAAATTAGAGGTACAAATATATATACGAGAATGTGAAAAAAAAACTTGGATAGATGAACATGAAAGTAAACATTCTAAAACTCTCTGAACATTCTAAAATTTAGAACTGAATTAAAATCAGTTTAATTATTATGAAAAAGTAAATTATATATGATTTGTAGAGAAATTTTTAGAACTCTGCTTTAGCAGTTCAAGCAATTTTTTTTTAATTTTTTTTTTTGCTTTTTTTTTTAAAGTTTTCGTACTGATCGCAGACGATTTATACCCCCCCCCCCCCAAATAATACCCCATACGCAGGTAGATTCGAAAGAAATTGAATTTTTCTATGGCTCAAAATGTCAGGTTAAATCAATGGGTACATACAACTGCCAGATTTTTGTGAATGTATACAACTAGTCAACTTCCAAACTACGTATAAGAAATTATCGTGAATACTAGGGTTTATTTTTCTTGCATGTACTTTTTCCTCCTCGCATGTAGCAACTTACTAGTATCTTCATTGATATGTGGTTTACACTATTTATAATATAATTATTTCTGCAAAATAAGTTTAATATATTCCTAATGTACAGGTATGAATACCATGAAATACTAGTACTGACTCGACATTTTTTTTATTTCACTGTTATCATTTACGATGTAGGACTTGAATCAGATAATGTTGAATTAGTTATCTGATATATTTATATTTGTGAATATCCTTTTATTACAATTATTTTACAGAGAAAATAATAGCCAAAATTATCGACCCGTGTCTATGTTTCGCACTGAATAAGTTAAAGGCAATGTACTTGAACTTGGATTTGTACATGCGGATTTATCGCTTATATTGGAATCATAATAATTTCCACAATAGATATATATAATTGTTTTTGTTTTCAAATAAATATGAAATATGAATTCAACAGAAATAAAATTTAAATTTATTCAACATACTTGGCAATCATACCGTCAATGGCGAACCAAAGTTTACACCTCGAAGCTGTTATATTGTGAACTAACATGTTTGTTAACGAGCTGTTTGTATTAAGACAATCTTCATTTTCGATTTTTTCCCCCTAGCTATCCAATAATCATTATTTATAATTTCAAAATTCTATAACTGAAATGATTTTTATAAACAACTTATTTTCTTTCGTAATTTTCTCGCACGGTGGAACACGGAGGGTCTCCCATGGAAACGGTAATGTCCACGGTGTTACACGGTGCGACTCTGGAATAATCGCAATATACGCACACCGTGGAACACCGTGTACACGGTGTAACACGGAGTATTTTACACCGTGTATTTTCCACCGTGGGGTGGCAAAAACTCGTGAGCTGTACTGTACATATAACTTAAGTCAATCTAAGAAATGGATTAGTTACCCTAATGTTGAACAGAAATTGTTATTCCGTGAAATTATAAACCCATGGAAAAGGTATATTAAATTTTACAGTATGTTCGTTATTTCATTGTAAATTACCAGTATACTTACCAGGTGGCCATAGCGATCATCTCAACAACTTTCTTGTAATTACGTTTAAAGATTTTAAAACACCTGAACAGCTCCTTTTGAGACATAAGAGGGAACCTGACGTAAGATAAGAGTTCCTCTAAATATTGTACTCTAACTTCATAATCGTGTTGCTGTATCCACGAAATAACGGAGGTAAAAACATCCAATTCTGACTTTATGTTTAATGAGTCCTGTTCCAGGATCAAGCATAGTGTCTCTTTATTTAATTCATAAAAGGAGCTAGTCTCTTAATTTCACTTTGATAAAGTTCTTTGCTATCACGCTTAAGATTTTCACACAATAATCCTCTTCCTTGATGCTTTTGACAATCGGTAGAATTTTCAGCAATTACTTGCATGAGTTATATGATTCATGCACAGTTTTTTAATATCATGGCACTTGAAAGTTTGAGGAGATCAGAAATTATGGCTGGCTTGATCTCAATTGTTCCTGAGTACAAGTACTCTAGAAATGCCAGTACTGATTTTTCTGCCACTCCCCGCACTGTTAAAATTTTAGGGGTAGCTGCATCATAATGAAATGCCTCCTTTTCAAATAAAGTAGCAAAGAGTGGGCTTTGTGAAGCCAATACAATTTTATGGGTAGGAATTAGTTTGTTCCCGACCTTAAAGGCTACTTCACATATTTGCTGGTTATGGAACTTTTCTCTGATGTACTTAATCCTAACTTAATATAATTCTGATGGTTGTGATCTTTAGTGAATTTAGTCGATTCAATTTCAGACTGGCTCTTTCTGTGACTTGATGAAGGAGAGGCCGGGCCAGGAGGAGACTTGCACCCTGGTGTTTTGGAAATGGAACTTTGCGGAGGAGACACTTTATTGTTCATATATTTGATTTTGGAGCTTGATGGTGTCACAAATGAGCTGCTAGATCCACAACTCAGTGGAGGATCCAGAGGAGGAGCTGGGATGTTGTTGCTGCTCCTTGCCACTGAGTCAGAAGAATGGGAAGTCTGTGATCTGGATGAGGTGTTGCTTCCAAAGTTTTGTCTTGATTCCACTGGTGGCGTGTCCCACTGCAAACTCAGTGGAGGTGGGGTCGGAGATCTAGAGCTGTTACCTGAACGGTTTCCATCCATATTGACTGAAAAATAGCAGCCATAGTTATGTTTGAATTAGTTAATATAAATCTCAGGATAAATGATTTCTATTTTACTGTTAATGTTGTTAAATATCTGTTATGGCCCACACAAAATTTTAGGGATGAGTATCTATTGCCAAAAATTGCGTATAGCGATATATCACATTTTTTCCCAATATATCACAATAATGTCATGATATTTTTAGAAGAAATTTTTACAATGGCTTTTAATGAATTGTCATTATTTATTTCTCTTAAAAAATTAGCTAGAACATCAAAATTTCACTTATTTGAAATGTTTATGTACTTAAAATTAATCACATTTGGATGGTAAGATGCCGATATATTAATATTCACCTTTTACAACATTTTTTAGACTTTCTACAATTGTAATTTGAAAGATTGCACAAATAAATGAATAATTTCTAGACTTAATAATATGTACATTGTACCTAAATACCGGCATTTAGGTCTCAGTATCACGATATATATCACACAACAAAAAATCGCAATATACTGGTATATCGATAAA
>NW_026937411.1:0-8005 GCF_032062105.1 Saccostrea cuccullata | reverse complement strand
TACTGGGATATAATTTCACGGGGACATTGTGTGCAGCAACGGACACTCTGATGTATGTATTTTTAGATTTTTGCTAAGTTTGTACTTAATGATTTGTATATTACTGTAAAAAAATTAGTGTTACGTTTAAACTGTGTGATTGATCTTTGCTGGCATTTAGGGTTATTCTGACCCATAACATACCACGCTATAAAGTGCTTGCGGGGAAAAGGTAAATTAACTTTTCCTATGAAGTGAACTACAAGCCTTGATAAGGAATTCTTTACAGTGGTGTACATTGTGAGTTGTGATTGGATTTTTTTAAAATCCCATTTCTTTTGATAAAAAGCAATTAAAATATCAATAACATACTAAACATGAGAATTTCTTAAATAAAATTTCAAGGGAGAGAGGGGGTGAGAGTTTCTTTCTCTCTTACTCCCTTGAAGAAAAGTACTGAATTGCCGAACTCTGACAGGTAACAATCATGATATATAACTATGATGTCTGTATATATGCTTTGCATGATTTCCTGTATTGTCATCAATGTAGCAGTTTGTATGTAGCTCGATGTATGTCTAAGAGTTTATTGGTGGATTTCAGAGCAGCTTGATGGTTCCCTGTCATCTGTTGACAGACCCTAGAATCTGCGAGGACATGGCTCTTTTGTGTATGTGTATTTGCTTCCTCTTATTATGGTGGACCAGGTCCTGGAAGTCATTAAGAGATGATATATGGTGCTTCAGTAGGTCTACATGTCTGTAACGGAACATAGAGTGGGATACCTTATCAAAATATCCAGACCGTAACACAGACTGTTGTTCTAACACTATTTCATTTATGTAACAGTCTGAGCAAAACCCTCAAAATGTGAACTTCGAGACTTGAGTACTTGGGTCCTCCATGGAGGAAACTTACAGCCAATCAACAAGAAGTTGAGAGCTATCCAGAAGCACCAAGATGAAAGACAAAGAAGCAGGTTAGATCTTTCTTTGGTTTGATTGGCTATTATAGAGAACTTTTCCACTATTGCTGCTCCTTTAACTGATTTAACCAAGACAGGTGTTCCAAACAAATTTGCATGGAAACAAGAACACGATAATTCATTTAAGAGTTTAAAATCCATGTTGCTGTACAGTCCATGCAATTCTCAGATTACCAGATTTGTCGAAGCCATTCATCTTAAAAACCAATGCATCTGATCATGGAGTTGGTACCATGTTGATGCAGAAGAATGATACCCTGTTGCATATCCAAGCCTGAAGCTGCTAGACAGAGAACAATGTTATTCGCTTGTGGAATAGAAGTGTCTTGCAGCCGTAGGGGCCATACAGAAATTCCAGTCTTACTTTCATGGAAGAGCGTTTGATTTGGAGACAGATCATAGACCCCTAATGCACTTACAAAAGACTAAAGCTTCAAACAGCAGATTGATGAGATGGTCTCTTTTTCTACAAGTGTTCAACTTTAGAACTGAAGTTATGAGAGGTGTCCATAATATTGGAGCTAATTTTCAGTCATTTTGTTACTGACTAAGTTAGTGTTAAAAAGACCTTGTTTTCCATTTTTGTCACAAAATTGCATTTTGCAAGAGCACAGAGACAGATTTATATGTAATTTTCTTAAATATTAGTGGTATTTTTGTTCAAATTCGTATTCGGGGAGACTGTTAATTTCTGGAGGAGTCAAAAGCAATTTTTTGCAAAATTATCGAAAGGTTTATTAGAGGAAGGACATAAAATCAGGAAACCCACTACATTGTACTTTAAATTTCTTCATGACAGCGTCCAAACTCGCACGGCCAAAGAGTAAATGGGTTTTTGGGATAAACAGAAATTAATGTTTTTTAACATTAACAATATTCACCAAATTTTTTACCTTTTGACTTGTTTCTATTTCTAAACTTTAAAAAAAAACACCTTTCAGAAGGAAGAAACAAGTCCAGAAAATCATTTTAAATGATCTGCCATTTTCCAGTACACCAAGGGTCATACCCAAAAATGAGTTGTAAAAACAATCAGAAATTGATAAAAATTTAAAGACACGGGTTTTAATTAAAAGAGATAAATACGTAAAATCATGAAGACTAATCATTGAAAATCTCTTTTGCTTCTTTCCGAGCACCGATGTCATTATTCATTGAACAGCCCTCGTATACTCGTAGAACTTGTTTGATTAGTTAAGTTTGGTTAGTGTTTGTCAGATGAGGTCTTTATATAACCCATGCTGTGTGAACTTGGGTGCGTTAAGTCTCCCCTGCTGCGTGATCTTAGGATTCAGGGATGTTTGTAGCGGCGTTGAGAGCAAGCCCGTGGGGTACGGCAGTACAATTTTTATGTATAAAATGCTGCAGATCACTAACCAAAATTGTATATAAAGCTTTTGTATTGGACGGGAGTAATTGTTTACGTGGAGACTGGCTAAATGTAGGGACATGGTTGTCCGGTGGGGCAATATGAACAATCTGGTGGACCGTGGATGACGTTGGAAAGTGGTGTAAAACACTCGTGATAACCATGATTGAAGTTTTGGCCGATTTGATATTCATGGTACATATGTAAATAAATTAATTGTTAATTTTATGAATCTTTGTGTTTTTAAGGTCTCCAAACATATTATTTGTTTTGGTTTGTAAATTCTAATTTAAATAATCTATTACAACTTGAGGTCAGTGGTGACAGTGTGTAAGAGGGACAGTTGAAAAGCGAGAACTGTTTGATAAATATTAACATTTAAGGTCTAGATCTAGTAAATTAAAAGGTCTTTCAGATCTATCAAATGATCGAATGATTTTTAATATCAAAGTCCATAAAACAATACAAAATAGGAGCAGAGCAAACTCGGGATTGCGAAACATCAGAGGTGGGATCAGGTGTCATGGAGGAGTGAGCATCCATGCTGACCGGTCACACCTGCCGTTTGCTCTTTGTCATGATCGGGCAATAAGGGAAAAATCAGTCGTCAAATCACTGTATAAATAATGGACTAACAATTAGTAAGAAAAGTCAGTGAGCATTTGAATCAGTGATAAATTTAATTTGCTGACAAGGTCATTGTATCGACCATAAAACTTACGAAATGATGACTTTAAACGAGACTGCTGATATTCTTGTTTTCCCCTTTTCGTGCATAAGATTTTGCAAAATTCTGCTTCATATGAATACAAATATAAGTTTGCTAATAACATGAATAACGGAGCGCAATATAAGAAGTAAATTCCTTTACGACTTTACGACCCTAACCCTAACCCTAACTTTGGTATTGACTACTGTTTTTTTTTGTTCTAAGGCGGTTAAAGCGTACATGTAGCATGTTATTATCAAATTTCGTTCAAAGTATTGCATAAAAAATTAAGACAAAGTTGACAATCATGAAGAATAGGAAATTTTGATACAAAATTTGTTTTGTGTTACAAAATAATTAACTTCGTTTTAGAAATTGTTCAAACGATACGTAGAGTATGCTCTTGCTCAACCATTTCACACTATAAATCATAGAAGTTGTTACTTGTAGAATGTGGACAAATTTCCTAATCTCTTTCAACAGCACATCAATTTTACTAGTATTATTATTTTACTTACAGCCAGGTGGGTGTTGCCATGATCAAATATTTCCTGTAAACACGATGATTCTATAAAAGGAAAGAAAATTCCCTTTAACTTTGTTTGAAGTTGGTATAGTAAAATTCAATATATATTGTATATTGTACATAAACACATTATATTTGTTTACAGTTTTTTTTATGTAACACAGTATCAAGACTAGTAGTACTGTGTGTACTGAGCTCACTAAATGAAACACCATGCCTCCCATATGACTTAAAATTGTAAAGTCTATGCTTTGCACTGGGAGACAAGAAATAAATGTTAGATCAAAAAGGAAAATAGAACGTGCACAATGGTATTATGTAATAAAGAATCTGTGAAATTATTATTTAATTTTATTTATTTGCTTGGGAGAAGTTATGGATAAGAGATGGCTACATTTCAATATTATAAAAGAATGGTCATGTTTATGCTTTGCTAAGGGAATTCCAATATGTATGCATCAAAAAGTGAAAAAGGAGTTCACAATGCAAGTAGATAACAAATATTTTGTAGAAGTATCATCAAATTTCATTCGGCAGTTTAAGTGGAGTTGTGGAAAAAAAGGTGGATACCTCAAATGTAACAGACGAGAAAGGGTATACAGACAAACGGACAGCTATACAGACGTAAGGACATCCCAATCACTATATACCATCCCAGTTCTAAGCAATGGCATAATAAATGCAGATCTCGTGGTATCTTTTGGGGAGGATGGCAGAAGGGTTAGTGCGGGTAGATTAATACCAAGCAGCCCAGGAGCTAATTGGGTTCAGGCTAAAACTCTAACGTAATCATGACACTTTATTTCAGTCTAATGGTTCACCTTATCAACCATGAGGTTAAATTTATGGAACATCAAATTACCATTCATTTAAGTATTTGAATCGATCTTAAATTAATTATAACTATCTTCCAATTACTAATTATATCTTAAAATAAATTAAAGATGTGTTGAATTAGACTTACCAAACTTGATTTTATTTAGATAGTACGGTAATTTGACAATAGATTGATTGTAATTGTATTTTTTAAAGATAGATACAAATGCCATAAGTTAAAGATAGGTAAAAGTGTTTCAGAGATAGTTGCAATTGAGTTAATCATTTCTTTAATTATAGAGATACTGACAATAACAACTACTCCCCATAACAAATGTGTTGTACAGTTTCCTTTCTTGTTCAAAACGCAACGTCAGGGGGAGCTTTCATTATTTTTAATGGGCATAGGAATTGAGCCCATGTATAATGGATTTGTACCTATATTCAAATCTATTGCAGATATGTTTGTGTCTTAAAATCAATGGTAACTATCTTTGATTACATCTAAATGATATTTATGTTTATATAAATAATTTTACCTATTTTCAAATTAATGGGAGATAGATCTATAATTCAATTGAATTTATCTTTGATTGAATTGAAAAGTGTAATTTCGTCAAAAATAAGTGCATTTTATTTGAATCTATCTTAATCAATTAAAGAAAGGAATGATTATTTACCCTTATCTTTAATTCAGTTGTACCTTTCTTTAATTTATTTGTATCTATATTTAATTCATTTTGAGGTTCATTATATATAATTTTGAAGACATGTTCAATTTTTGGGATATGTGCACATTTAGTGTTCCGTTTAAAAAAGGGAAAAAGGGGGTTTAAAATTTTTGAAGTCATTTAAAGACTAATATCTTAATATCTAAAGACTAATTAATTAAAACATGAAATTTATTAAACAAGGAATTAACTGAAACACGTATGACCCTCCTATAAGTATAGCATATTGAGATAACCTACCTTAACCTTGCTTCCAAATCATACTGCAATACTTCTACATCAGACTAAATTTAAATTGTGTCCCCTTTTATTCTATTGGATTGCCAAAAATAAACTTGAGAAAATTTTAATTAAGTGTTTTTAAATTTAGAATATTGCATTTTTAACCTTATAAGGAAATCATAAGTTTAACATTTCTTGTTAAAAAAAGATGCCTTGTAATGTTTCTAGTGTGAATCTGTATGAGTTGGACCTGATAGTTATTCATAAATACTTAACCGATAAATTAAAAAAGCAAAAACGGAAAAAATACTTAATATTTGTACAAAGCCCGACAAACCCTTGAAATACTAAGATAAATACAGGGAAGAAGACAGAGTGGAAAAACGATGAAAATGTAAAAACAAAAACTTCAATTTTTTTTTATTTTCAGTGTTTCTTTGTCTTTATCTGAATTTACCCCTATAAATTAAACAACTTCTAAGCAGAATGTAAAGAGAGAATTTTAATTTGTTAAAAATTCATTCTGTTTTTGTGTAATAGTTTTTTAATTCACTAAAATTAATTCTTGCTAAAATTAAAATCCTGGATTTTAATGACAGCTCCAGATCGTTTAATTTACGTATCGCTATAATTTCCACTTGGACGGTATAATTCAACCCTCGAATTATTGTATTCTATCATTCATATATACATTATGTATTTTCTCTTTTCCTTTCACTCAAAAAAAAAAAACCATAGTCGACCATCGGATAACCATCAAGAAAACCTTAAACCTATTCAACTAGAGATAAAGCTTTTCCCATACTTATACTTCTTTTTTCATCTCTAACACCCCTTTTTATAAGAGAAGTCATATCCTGCTCAACATAGTGTTGCTTTATATTTGGTGCTCCACAATACCGCATAACGTCACAAATTTCAAAAGTCTACTTAAGGGGGATGTACGGCCACTTTTAGTGTAGTGAGAGCAAAATGTAAACATTTCTTCAAATGGCTAAAATACATTATATTTTGATCAAATTTTAAGTCTTTTTGATAAAGATACAATAAATATGCATAACCAAGATGTTGTGCATATATAATCTATACTTTTGCAAAAAATGCTTTTGATATGCACCTTGAACTCCAGCTCAAATTAGCAACCTTTAAAAAAAAAAATATGCAAACTGTCATTAATGTTCTCTCTACAACCATTTGTTGAGAAAATGTCTAAATTTTGCACTTTTAAATGATAATGTAAGTTCAAAAAAAGATCCCTTTATCTTAAAAGAGTGTAAAGAACCATGAAAAGTTATGGATAGCAGCAAGTGGTCTATTTTTAGCACAGAATCTTTTTTCCCAGACCTCTTCTTAATATGGAGGGGCATAACAATCTTTAAATGTAGAAGAGAATTACAGTTGCAAAATATTCCAAATAATATATGAAATTTTAAAAAGAGGAAAGGTGTTATAGTGTGGCTTGAAGTAATTTATTTAGTATTATTATCGAACAGTTGTTATATATTTACGTATTGATATAAAAAAAATTTAAACTCTTTGTTTCCCAGGTAAGGAAAAATGGACCATCAAAGTTAAAAATTAAGAATTTGTAAGTTTCCACAGATAAATTATATTATCTATTTAAATTTAATTATCCACAAAAAGACCAGAAAATTAGACACATAAAATTGATACAATACCTTGTTTTAGTACCTACTAGTACGAAGCGTTATCAAAAATTTCGCTAAATATCTTATATTACAAAAACCACATTCAATTAGATAGCCAAACACAAGTTCTATAAATAGCATATGCTAATTTTGTTTGTTTGTGATGTCAATCTGAAAATGACGTCATTAATAGGTATTTTGACGAAAAATGGTTGTCTAGTGGAACTGTGGCCTGTATAAGAATTTGTTCATGTGAAGCAGTTTATTTAAAAGGGGTTATAATTTAATCAATGATTTGGGTATCGTTTTAGTGAAGGAAGGCAGATGGTAAATTTATACTTGTTATGTTGCCGGGGGAAAGCAAATTTCAAAAGGGGTGTGTTTTTTAAAAAAGCAATATGCTATCAAAGACCTTCAATTAAGATTGTTCAATTTTTTTCGTCTTGGTCCTATAACACACCCGGCCGTGCCGAAAATTGAATACCGCGCGTTAGCGCGGTATATAAATTTTCCGCCGGCCAGGTGTGTTATGGACCAAGACAGCCAAAAATTGAAATCAATGCTTATATTTACATTTCTAATTTTCCTTTTTATAATTGTTATTTTGTTAATCTTTAATGTGAATTTGGCCCCAAAACTGCCGTGGTTAATAGATGTAATAGCCTTTTGACGTCAAATGACGTTTAAAAGACCCAAATTAAATTACGCAAACAAACAGGAGGAAAAAAAATGACAAATTTATTTTTAACGCGCATTACGTTAATTTTTACGTTAATTTTTTAGGGTTATAGTTTTTCATTAAAATGAAATAAAACATTTTACATTTTGGTGTTCCTAGGATTGAAATTGCATATAGTTCCCACTTTGTATTTTTAAAGGGGGTGACAAGGTTTCCGTGTGTTATGAAATTTTGGGCTCGTGGATTTTAATGGATTTCATAAGGAAAATTACACTGAATGTAAATATTTTAAATTTCACACTTTGAAAAATATTTCAATTTTCAACAATAATATAAATAT
>NW_026937410.1:0-7970 GCF_032062105.1 Saccostrea cuccullata | reverse complement strand
ATCAATGTTAAATCATTACAATATTGTTCAATGTCCAATATCCCATTAACATATCCAGGTATTAAAAATGTTGAGATTTGATTTATCAATGTTTAAAATCAAAGTAAATGCGCAAATAGCGCCACAATGCGCAAATAGCGCCACAAATGCACAAATAGTGCCACAAATGCGCAAATAGCGCCACAAGATGTCATACGGAATGAAATCATTCAGAGTGGGTTGAAAGATTCATTCAGAGTGGGTTGGGAGATTTAAAATTGTAATTTTTGTTTTCTATTTGCCCATATTGTCAACATTACAATTTTACAGAGTAAAGAAAAACAATCAACATAATTAAATATTTTACACCATCTTTAAAGTGACGTTTGGTGGTTCTCCCAACTCAGGGAAAAATTATTGGGTCCGTATTTATAGGTGAGAAAAAAAAATTCCCTAAAATTTAAACATATTTGTTGACGGAAGAAAAAGAAAAAAATATCGTGTAATGGAATATAAAAATTCTAAATTTCAAAGAAACAACTCAGTACATTTTATCAAACTTCGTACGTTAGTGGAGAGAGGGCAACTAAATATTTTTATAAAACCATGTGTTTTTATGTCTTAACAATATAGGGCTATACAATGTGTGGGTCATCAAACAATCTACCTATTAATGCAAAATTTCCTGAAGGAAATCCTGTGACTGACTATTTTTTTATCTAACTGCTAAACAAAACAGACATATGTACCAACTTTTCGAATGTAATACATGTAATTACAATTTGTTTTTCATGCACCGCATATTGTTTCATATTTTCAAACTAAAAGATAAGCATCCTTCTTGCAAACATTGTGAAAATAACTTCTAAATTTCCAAGAAACAGACTCAATACATTTTATTTTAAACTTAAGTTTTATGAGAGCTTACAAATTTGTCAAAATAAATATAATCATGTGTTTTTATGTCACAAACATATATGCACATGCCAACAATGTGTGGAATGATATTCAACGAGGAAACTCAGCGATAAACAGCACGGATGTGATATTAGATCACATCTTGTGGCAAAGTTTGTTTACATGTGCCATCTTTTTGCTATATTTTTCTTATCAGGTTGATTTTCTTGTCTTAAATGTACTTTTTTCTAATCAAATAGACATTTTTATATTTTGCGAATTTACATACATGTAATTACCCCTTTGTTGTATGTGAAATTTATTGCCTTTGATTTCCTCATTTTAATAAATGACATTATTCATCTCTAAGCAGTTTTAGTCAATTTTATATATAGAAAATAACTTCTATCGCGGTGAGCCTGATGAATTGGAAGACATAAAACACCAATTATGACGACAATTGAATTTATTTATAGTTTATTGTGCGTAGCATTTTTTTGTTAGATAATGCATGTTAACTTCCATTAAAAAATTAAATATAATCAATGGTTAATGAGATAGGGTCATGTGATCACAGTGCGGATAAGTGGCTACATCACTTTGAATTTTGACACAAGCTGACCACTCCACGTGCTCTGTGGAATGATATTTCAATGATTAAAATAACATATATAAATTATCTGTTTTGTTTTATTGTGACATCTCTTTCTTATGTTTGAAAAAGTTTGTTAAAGTTTGTTTAGATGTGCCATCTTTTTGCTATATTTTTCTTATCAGGTTGATTTTCTTGTCTTAAATGTACTTTTTTCTAATCATTTTTGGGGGATCAGACATTTTTATATTTTGCGTAATTTACATTCTGAGCATGTGAGTCTGATCCCCTCTTTTGTATGTGAAATTTATTGCCTTTGATTTCGTCATTTTAATAAATGACATTATTCATCTCTAAGAGCGAGTTTTAGATAATTTTATATATAGTTAGCAAAAACTAGCTGCGGTGAGCTTGATGAGCATTGAAAGACATAAAACAGAACAGTTTTCCCCGATTTGCTGGAATGGGGTTAAAATTGCGTTTTTAATTAATCAGACGATGCAATGCAACAAATAAAAGTAGTAAGTTATATAACCTAAGGTTTATTACATAGTAATTTCTTGTCTTGGTATTGGTATGGTCGCATTTATTCTAAAATCAATGTTATTTGAACTCTGTGTGACAGAGGAATGGCGGACGAAATAAACACATGGCCTCAGGAAGACTCTCATATGAAAAATCAAATTTTCAAGAATTATGGATAATGACAAGAAAAAAGCGAAACTATGGTTGTAGCCATATTATCAATAAATCGAACTGACATTATTTTCAATGCATTTTTCATCTCGTGAATGTTATAGCTGCGCAGTTCTAACATGATTAATTTCCTCCTAATTAAAACAAAATAAACTTAATTCTTTACTAATTTTGGTCTCTAACAGTAGGAAATGAGTCAATTTGCACTTTGAGTAACTTTGGGCTAGTTTGGTAGAGTATTAAGCGCATTCTTGGTATATCTTATTTTACACCAGACTTGATCCAATATGGCTTGTACATCCCCCTTAACAGTTAATATAGTATTTTTAATGTTTAAAATTTGGGACTTACTGGTACATGTAGTATATAGAGCACATTTTAGAATATATCTTTAAGACATTTGATTCATTAAGATATAGTGTTCAGATCTTCCTTTTTATATTTAGCTCAACATTTGACATGAGCTTTCATGGATTTCAAAACAAACGTTTGTCACCAATTGAATTATAATTATCAGTGCTCACGGTAATTTGGTCCTTTTAAGATGATCGCTATTGGGTTTTAATTCTAAACTATGTTTACCAATAAAGACGTGTGCAGCAGGACAGCCGTTTAAAGAAAAAAATAATAACAAGAACACTTGAGGGAATTTTGTTAGTAGATGATCAATATTCTGGCACAGTTAAGTTTTACTTGCGAAGTTTGTAAACAACATATATGCATTCCCAGATCCTGCATAATGTTCCACCATGTCCACCAAGTCCCAAATCATCTGATCTATTACTCCTCAGAATATCATCATCAGACCTATTTTTGTATTCATGTGAAGCAGAGTTTGTGAAAATCTTATGCATGAAAAGAAGAAAACACTTGCTGTGGCCTTCAACTCGACATTTAGACATATCGACGACGTACTGTCAATCAACAATTCTAATTTCCATTCTAATGTGGATACGATATATCCTGGTGAGCTTGAGATAAAAGATACCACAAAGTCTGACATATCTATTTCATATTTGGATATTTTACTTGAAAAAGATATGATGGAAATCGAAGAACCAAGCTCTAGGACAAACGTGGTGACTTTAACTTTTCTATCGTCAATTTCCATACTTATGCAGCAATATACCCTCATCACCTGCATAAAGAGTTTATGAATCTCAGTTAATTCGATACGCAAGAGCATACTCTACGTACGAACAATTTCTAAAACGAGATTAATTATTGACAAACAAGTTGATGAAACAACAATATCAGCAGTCTCGTTTAAAGTCTTCATTTTGGAAGTTCTATGGTCGATACAATGACCTTGTCAGCAAATACAATTTATCATTGTGTCAAATACTAATTTTTATATTAATACATTACTTATACTCCGAATTGACGACGGATTTTTCCGTTATTTCCCGATCATGACAAGGAGCACACGGCGGATGTGACTGGTCAGCAGGGGATGATCACTCCTACATTTCACCTGATCCCACATCTGATGGTTTGGAGGTCCGTGTTTGCTCTGCTCCTATTTTGTATTGTTTTCTGGACTTATGATCTTGAATACTGTTCGTTATCTCCATATGTTTCATGTAAACGGAAACTTCAGCGTATTCTAGAAGTAATGTAAATTAAATGTGTTGTTTCTGAATGACAAAATAAGTCATATTTATTGTCACTAGCTGAAAAATATTAATATATATCTTCACAACTGCCGTAAATATATAAATTCAAGAAAAATTCGGTTTCTATATGAGCAAGAGATTATTGGTAAATACTCTGGGTTTTATTGATTTTTTTTATTAGTCTCCTAGCGATAAAACCGAAGGAGAATATAGGTTTCTGTTTGTCCTTCTGTCTGTTTAGCTGTCTGTCTGTCCGTCTGCCCACTTGGCTTTCCGCATCTTTTTAGAACGCTCACAACTATTGAGGTAGTTTTCGATATGTGAGTGATGAGTTACAGATCAAGTTTGTTTTGCTTTTTTTGTTTTGTTTTCTTTGCATGTTTTAACAGAATAGCAACCTTGACAATTCCGAAGGGTTTTTCGCACTTTTTTCGAAACCTTTATACATATTGAGCTGTGTTTTTTTTTTTTTTTTTTTTTTTTTTGGTATGTCTCTTTATCTTAATGAGTTAAAGATCAAGTTTGCATTTCGTTTCGCTTCAAAGATTTTTTAAGGGAAAAATACATTTCAATTTTTTATGGATCCAGATTACACATACCTGTAGGGGGCTCATATTGCTAAGGCGATACTCACAGAGTGCTTGTTTTTCCCTTCCAATCAACCTATTAGTCTAAATATTCTGCTTATGTCCTCCTTTCACAATGATGTGTTTTTAACATAGGTTTAAATTATTTTACATGTTTGATTGTAGTTTTAAACTAACAATATTTGTCAGACAGCGATCAGTTTGAATTTTTACTATTCCGTTCAAATAAAGTTATTGATAACTATTTCTACTACTACTTAAATTACATGTGTAAATTCGAATATGTGATAAAGTTAACTTTTTTTTCAATATTTATTTTTACCGAGCTGGAAGGATAGGCATATGTCTGTAGGCAGATTCAAAAACCAATAGAAGCTATAAACATTGATGAAAAGATTTAAATTCATGCTTTTGAAATAAAAATTAAAAAAAGAATCAATTAATCATTCATTTTGGAAAAAAAAGTACTTCCGCATTCCTTATTCTCTTTATCAGTTGCGGAGACGTAAAATAATAGTTGTTCCATGTATGCGTATAAGCAGTTAACAAATAGGCTCTTGGTTTACATAACTTAAAACATTTTTAAGTAGGCGAAAGAGATATATTTTATACAGTTTTACGTGTCATATCTCTTCTTTGATTCTTGGAGACAGTTTGTCAATATGCGTACTCAATGTAATTGCGTTGTTTTATTCGTAATATTCGTAATATATGGCATGTGACGCTTTCAAACTTTCATATTAGATTAGTCTTAGTCTCAGAGTGAAAAGAGTATTCAAAATATTACAATTGTACATTATGTGGTTTCTAACTGATAACTTATCTTTTAGAATTATTCACAAGATATTTTAAAGTATCTAAAACTGGGTTTAATGGGAAATTGGCCTCACAACAAAGATCACACTTTGATGTTTCAATTGTAGAGGAAGGCGTCAGAAGTTCCATTCTGATTTTTTTTTCCAAAGTATTACAATATTTTTTATTGCCAGTGCGCAACTTTTATATTCTCGTATATCCACAATCGTTTCGAGTAAATTTAATATGTCACCTTGTCAAATTTCATTGAATTTGTAGCTATCACCGTGTCAGAACATAATCCTCAAACGACCTTTTTGGCCATAGATCAATTTTCCAGAGCTGATAACTGTACGCAGTTAAATTTTCACGAATTTGAAGTCGTTTGATATAAAGTTCTAAATGCATGCATTTTACTTCATACGATGATACACATGTTAATATCCAGTAAAAAATATCTGAATGAATCGGGTTAAGAATGAACGACACGCACATAATCAGTTTCGTAGAACATAAATTGATGTAGAAACTAAATCATTTGCCTCGAGGCAATGGGCATCTTCTTTTTACACGATTAAAATATTTGCTGAGTGAACAAAAATTTTGTTCATGGTTTTAATAATCAATTCTGTTTGCTCTTAGTTTGGTCATTCTTTTGTCAAATATAAATACAAACGTATTACCTAATAGAACAAAACAATTTGCTTATCAAACTCACATTAACAGATCTGAAACGAACTTTAAAACAAGAACCTGTCATAGGACAAAGAAACCCCGACTTGAAATTTCAGTAACAAGAAAAGTAGCCACAACTATTCTTTAATTTACCAATTTCAGCCCTTGATCACACCCAGTTTATAACTGAAATACAGAAACCTGAAATTTAAGACTACAGAACACGCCCAGATTTATTGCAAAATACATGCATTATAAGATTGCTGCAAAGAGATGTATTTTGAAAGCAACTTTTTGTTTCATGTACAAATATTAATAAACAAAAAAAAAACTGTTAGCTCTGTTGCCTTCCTTCGGCGTTAAATGAAGATTCTGAAACATTAATCCATATGTATACGACGATCTTATTCTTATTTCAAAAGATTGTATTGGCTTTAGCAAAACTGATGGAGAAGAATTGGAAACAAAGGTTTTTTTAATACATAAAATCATTTTTGAATGGTGAAAATGAAGATTTTGGAATCTCCTCGATCGTATTCCAAAATATACGTAATTGCGGTACTGCAAAAAATGTTAATGAAATTAAAGGTATCGGGGGGGGGGGGGTCTGCCTTTTTTTTTTTTTTTACCCAGATTTCAAGTAACCTATTGTGTCTTGTTTTTCCTTTCAAATTTCAAAAAAAAAAATGAAATATGTGTGATATATATTAACTGTATAATAATAAGATTTATTTTTGTGCTTCTATGTTAGCATCCAATAGAAATAGGTTTTATTGATCAAACGAGTATATCTGTATTAGAACCGACAGGAAATATGCATTATTGATAATGAGAGAATCGTCTATCGTATTTAAATTAGGTGAATAGTTTAGAATTAGAAATCTATTCAGGTCAGGTTTCATTAAACGTAATATTTAGGTCAACTGCTTTAGGTGATGATTCAAAAAGAATTCTTGGTGCTTTAGGCCTGGCCACATGACCATAAATTGAGAATAGTCTTAAGTCAAAATTCTGATTTTTAATATTTTGAGAATTTTGAAATTTGGAATTTGGCATAACATTGAAATTCAAACATACATGTATGATTTTTTTCATTATCAAAATTATTTCAAAAGCTATATTGGTTTGAAATTTTGACTAAGTCTATTCTCAGTATAGTGTCTTGGGGCCTGGTCTAAATGCTGTATATAGGGTTATTTTCGCCTTTTTGCACTTGCCAAAAATTTTGCCCCGTTTTAAATTCGCTCAGTAACAATTTTGTTTATGAAAATGTACTGTGTAAATTGAATTCGTCCCGTTTAAAATTCGCCCACATGTAATTAGGGCGAATAGGGCTAAAATAAAACGGGGGCGAACATGCGCGGACCTAGAGTGGGGGTCGGGGGGTCAGGACCCCCCTGGAATTTACCAGGTTAAAAAATGTATATACTAAAACAAGAAAAAAGTTACCATGGACCCCCCTGGTAAACGCCGACCCCCCCCCCCCCCCCCCCTGGTAAACGCGAATATGTGTGAAATGGGTATGAAAAGTGAAAGAATTGAGGCAATAGAAGTCACCACTTCCCCCCCCCCCCTTCCCCCACGAAATAGGTTTTTGACGTTTGGACGAGGTTTAGTTTTTTTTTTTTTTTTTTTTTTTGCTTGTCAAGAAATTTCTGGGATTGGATTTTTTTTTTTTGACTGGGGTGGACCCCCCCCCCCCTGGAAAAAATTTCTGGATCTGCGCCTGGCGAAAATTTCCCAGTAAACAGTATCCAGTCTTTCATAAGCTACAAAAACAAACAAGCACTTGTGCCAATATGCTGTCAATATCTATCAATGGTAAAACATCCAAAATGCATCTTTTTTTTTAATTATTGAATGTCGTCAATATATCTTAGAGTAGAATTGAAGATCGCAGGGAGAAAAATCATGTATTTTTTCAAAAAATGAAATCCTTTTTATAAGATTTTTAAAAAGTTTTGTTTTTCTAATTGAGGATTTGGGGACTTTTGCGAGACTAGGTCTTCAAAGACTGCATTAATATAACTAATGGGGATGTGACACACATTTGCAATATTAATATCAGAGTGCAACTGTGTGGATCCTTTTCTTTTAATCAAAGTTAATTCAAGATAACCATTGATAATTTTT